>NC_140170.1:160602480-160707337 GCF_963971535.1 Notolepis coatsorum | reverse complement strand
CTGGTGTTATAGAGATATGGTGAGCAGCTATGGTGTTATAGAGATATGGTGAGCAGCTATGGTGTTATAGAGATATGGTGAGCAGCTATGGTGTTATAGAGATATGGTGAGCAGCTCTGGTGTTATAGAGATATGGTGAGCAGCTCTGGTGTTATAGAGATATGGTGAGCAGCTCTGGTGTTATAGAGATGGTGAGCAGCTCTGGTGTTATAGAGATATGGTGAACAGCTCTGGTGTTATAGAGATATGGTGAGCAGCTCTGGTGTTATAGAGATATGGTGAGCAGCTCTGGTGTTATAGAGATATGGTGAGCAGCTCTGGTGTCATAGAGATATGGTGAGCAGCTCTGGTGTTATAGAGATATGGTGAGCAGCTCTGGTGTTATAGAGATATGGTGAGCAGCTCTGGTGTCATAGAGATATGGTGAGCAGCTCTGGTGTTATAGAGATATGGTGAGCAGCTCTGGTGTTATAGAGATATGGCGAGCAGCTCTGGTGTTATAGAGATATGGTGAGCAGCTCTGGTGTCATAGAGATATGGTGAGCAGCAGCTCTGGTGTTATAGAGATATGGTGAGCAGCTCTGGTGTTATAGAGATATGGTGAACAGCTCTGGTGTTATAGAGATATGGTGAGCAGCAGTGCTGGTGTCATAGGGAGTAGATGACGATTTTAACAAGTGTATCAAATAAGGAGGGGTCAGACCAAGGAAGGTTTTGTAAATGAGTGTAAGCCAATGAATTTCTTGTTGAGTTTGTAACAATGGCCAATTTACAGATGTGTACAAGTCACAGTGATGTGTTGAAAAGGGGGCATTTGTAGCAAACCTAATTGCTGAGTGATACAAAACATTAAGGCGAGACAATTTAAGTCAGGACTAGGGAGTGTTTAGCAGAGTGAGTAAAGCAGGAGAGATTCCTGTACAAGAAGCAAAGTGTGACTGTATCGAGTACTGAGCCATTAGTAGTTGTGATATTTCCAGAAGTTTTTTTTTTATTATTATTTATTTTCCAAACCACATACCTTTTGTTTTAGATGTGTTCAAAACTAGGTTAAGACTAAGACTAGAGAAACATACACTCATCATAGTTTTTTCTAAAGGTTGCCTAGCAAACGGAGAGTTTCCAAGAAAAATAATGGAGACGCAAGCCCAACCATACCATACAGTATCAAACCTGGCCATGAACATAGCTAATGGAGAGAATGCATTAGTGTATTATATTATCCCCAGCAAATCAGCCTGAGTACTGCCGCAGTGTTCTCCAAAGTAGTCTCCCTATTCATCGCAGGATGGATGAACTACTGGGAGAGGCACCTCCACGCTCACAGACCTACTCCATCTGAGATGCTAATGGAATAACGTGATCATGCTTTCATGTGGCTTTTGACTTGAAGCTGTGAAAAGCCTGATGTTGACTATGTGAGTAATTCAATCCCCCCGCGTGGGTTATGGTACCATTAGGGTAGTCGTGGAATCTACCTAACAAGAGTACAAGAACGGTACTTACCCGAGTTGAGTGTAATAATTACATACCACATACTGTAGTCACGTGTGCCCTGGACTCAAATTAGGGGTTGTAAGATGATTTTTGGGGGTCGCAAATAGATATCAAAATTGCGAATACATTGTCAATATACAGAATATTTAGTAAAAAAAATTATGTGAAAGGTCGACTCCCAGGCGGCCCAGCAGGCCCCCCGGGAACGGGAAGGGTGGGAGGGAGGGATGCCGCACCGGCAACGAGGGGCTGGGGGAAGGGGGGTCAAGGAACGGGGCCCGTGGGAACTGGATCGGGGGGAGGGGGTTGACGAGGAGGACTGGAGCTGGGGAGGATGGAGGGTAGAGGCAACGGCTCCGGAGTGGGACCTGGGGCTGGGGTCTGCTCAGCGGCGAGACCCACCGCCGAACCCCGAACCAGAGGCTCCCTGACGGCAGGACGTGGTGCAGGACCCCCGATTGGGGTCCCTCCGGCAGTGGAATCCGGCGTCGTCCTCCAGGTCTGCCATGGTGGCGGCTCGTCCTCCGGAACCTCCCAGGGCTGAGGAGATCTCGACCAGGACGGCGAGGAGGACCTGCGGTCCTGGGAACCCCGTCTCCCCCTGGGGCTGTGGCGTCGGGATCCGCGCCCCTTCCCAGACGCTCCCCTGCGGACCAGGCGACTCCCCACCCAGGGATCCGGCACAGGAGTGGCCGCGGCAAAAGCACCCAGTGTCATCGGCGCCGCTAGGCCGGCCACTCCGTCCCACGGTGCCAGACCCCGAGCGGCCGCCTGGTCGGCACACAGGACCGAAGCGGCCAATATTCCGAGCGTGAAGCTCGCCCCGTTTCCGTCCTTTACTGCTGAGTCCCGGAATGGCTGGTCCATTCTGTTACGATGGTGCCGCTTTGCTGGCATAATGTGGTGGAACTCAGTTTGCAGTGTAGAACGGAGATATAAACAGGATACAGGAGACGGCGTAGTGGTGAATAATAAGGCTTTTACTTAGAACAGAAAACAACAAACACGACTGACAACAACGGTAACAATTAAACAATGAACCAGCAAGTGTCTGCTGGCCCACAACACCTAATATACAAACACTAATTAGAGACAAAGGGTAATTACAAACAGGACACAGGTGTGGTAGACAGAAACAACAGAACACAGAGCACACTGGGAAAAACAATAACAATTGAACAAACTGAGACCAACAAGACTAAAACATATTTACAAAATACAGACAGGGGAACACAAGTCTAACAAAGTGGAGACAACAACGACAACACAGACAATAAACATAATAAACATAAATGGCAGTAAATAATATTAATCAGATGAGTGAGCTGATGCCAGATCTGCCAGATCTGGATCAGCCCACCGGTTGGCAATGTTGTATTATGAAGGGGTGTATGGAAGGGGAGTTGAGACGGTCCGACACCTGGACCAGTCGAACCGGGAGAAGGGTTGCCGTCCGGTCCCGCAGGACCGGGGGAAGTGTTACAGGGGGTTGGGGGCTCCCTCTGTTTTTAGGGGCCATCAATGAAAAAGGTTAAGAACCTCTGCCCCACTATGACATACTGTGCACAATACTGTACATAATAGCTCTGTTTCTATGGCTCCCCCTGCTGATGATATAACCTACAAGTTCTATGTTAGTCACTAATCATGGAGCTATTGTATATGGTCCTTGAAAGCTTGTAATGCTTTATACATTCATAACACATTCATCTATATATCCATTGTGCTTGTAAAATAACAGGAAAATAACACATCCATAACACATCGATATACTGTATCTGTAGAATCTCTCTAGGGTATCAGACATACCTGTCTCTGGCAATTCTCATTCATTCATCATCAACGCATTCAGCGCCGCGGGCCTAGAGCATCTTTGTTCCTACTGTGCCACCACTCTAAGATATAGGAATGCGTGGCGGTGTTTGCAGGGCTATATCTATATTCTATATTATAGCTATGGATACAATACTATGGCTCATTTGACATCAACTATCCATCGTGTTATACCGTGGTGAATATAAGTATAGTTTCAGAGTGATCCTGGCTAAATCCATAAAACGGCGCTATGGAGGAATACGTGAATTTTTCTAAAAGCGTTGGCGTTGCTCGCCTGGAAATAGCTACTTCCAAATCAAATGTATATAATAGGTATTATGTTTCATCATGAATGCATGAAAGGGGGGAGGGTAGTTTTTTGATGCTTTGATCGTCACCAACGGCAACGGCATAACCTTTCACTACCACACTATAGATGGTTAACCTCTCACTACCACACTAAAGATGGTTAACCTTTCACTACCACACTACAGAAGGTTAACCTTTCACCACCACACTACAGAAGGTTAACCTTTCACTACCACACTACAGAAGGTTCTGTTTCGTAATGGCTCTCGCTCGGCGTCACTCTCTGCACTGTACCTCGCTCGTGCACGCGCACTGAATAAAAAATTCCACAATGCACCTTTACATCCCAACATCCGTCTGGCCACACCCCCATCAGCTTACCTACATAAGCAGGGGTGGGGCTAGCCCGACTGAACCACACGTTAGCACTCGATAACGTAGCTAACGCTAGTTAGCTAGCGTTAGCTAATGCTAGTTAGCCTTTAGCTAAGCTACTAGCCGACATGGCTAGCCCGACAGAACCACACGTTAGCACTCGATAACGTAGCTAAAGCTAACTAGCTGTCCCTGCCTTTAGCTAAGCCGACATGGCTAGCCTGACTGAACTTTCTAACATGCAACAACTTTCATCTTCAGTCCATCTGCTGAACGACCGTCCTCTTCGTCTTGGCTGGCATAACCTCCAATGCTGCACGCGCTCCCGTGGAAATAGTCAGACGCACGCCGACTGTACCTTACCTGTAACCCCTCCCCTCGTTGAAACCAATAGTATATCTGCTGCAGAGCCGCAGAGCTCCAATAGTGTATCTGCAGAGCCACAGAGCTCCAATAGTATATCTGCAGAGCCGCAGAGCCCGGAACAAGTCAGACACATTCTACAAATGTGTCTAATGTGAAATATATAAGCATATAAGCTAAACTAGATATTTGGTCTGTGATGAAAAAGGGCCTCGCGGGAAGGGGGGCCTCGCAATAAAAAATAATTACTTAAAAAAAAATATATATATATTATTATTATTTTTTTTTTGCAAGGCCCCCCTTCCCGCGAGGCCCTGTGCGACCGCACTGCTCGCACACCCCTTGAGGCGGCCCTGCTGCTAGGCCTAGAATGGCAACTGCACTTATACAGGTCCTTTCCAAAATAGCATGATTGAATGAGAGGCCATGGTAAACAGCACAGTGAATTGGGCAATTGGAATGCTGGCTACAGTATGTCTGCATTATGCATTGAAAGACAGTAAATACTATTCTAATAAAACATTCAAGACTATGCTCCAACTTGTGTTTGCCATTCCAGTTGAATTTTTGAAAGTCAATAAGCAACATGAACAAACGTGCTGCGTAATAATCAGGCCGCGGGTTGCCTTGCGAGTTACGAGCACGGTCGAAAGCCTTTTGCTCGTCCTCTGCTGAAATACTTACCAGGTGTATGTTGGGCAAGACTGGACGCATGTGCCGAAGTACACGGCAGACTTTAAATATTTTCAAATACCACTCCCGACTCCCGACGCTTTAGCTCTGTCAATCAACGATCTTAAAAATTATTGGACAGGGTTGTAACCAATGAGTGTGGCTTTCCAATGCTTCCCACGTGGGGATGAGCGAATCAGGGATCTAGGTAATAGGTCACGAGCGCAAACAGGAAGAGAAATTTCAAAAGTCAATGAGGAAATGGTTTTCTGAGCTTTTCTTTTTTTTCTTTCTTTTTACCAAAATCTAATCACTCATTTCTGAACAGACTTTTATGAAATTTGGACATGTACTACACAAGACTTCAGGCTATGGACCAAGCATGTTTTTTCATCCATACCAATTATTTTGGAAATATACTTTTGGATATTGCAACTACTACAGGAAGAGTAGTCTCACTTTGGTGTACTGTAGACTAATGGGGTTCCACAATAAAAAATAAACTACAGAAAAACGTGAGTAACAAGTTATTCTACAACTCAAGTTCAGACCTATGTTACTCTATTTCATTAGCACTAAAAGTGAATTTTCTTTATTGTATCAGAAACTTCAGAATGTTGTCTTTCAAAAGAGACCAGTATAGCATGTGCTATAAGTATAAAGTATAATATTTTGGTTTGCAAAATAAGTATGCAGTCCTCAAGTTCAAGTAAAACAATTGCCACTTTTGGGAGCACCAGTTAAGAGGTTGCAGCCTGGCCTGCTCTTTCTCCGTGTCTTCCTGTTGTTTAACTCATTCAGCGCCAGTCACGAGTAAAGTCGGGTTAACTCGCCAACCGTTCAACGCCCATCACGAGTAAAGTCGGGTTTTAATCGTTATTTCTTTTATTAGCTATATCCATAAATGTTTCATCCATCCAGCCTGCTGGTATTGCACTCTATTAGAAATGGTGTAGTTTCTTTTCTGGGCCGATCTGAGCCGTGTGGGCGGGGTTTCAATACTCCAGCAGGACTAACCTTTACAACTTGATATCTGCGATGCTGCCCCCCCCCCCCCCCCCCCCCCCCCCCCCCCCTTCATATGCAATGCCAGGCAATGTGGGACGGACCTCCACGAGCATTATTTGGAATGGCGATCAGATAATTGGATTATTTCTTTTGCATTACATCAGAGACCAGGTAAGGACTCTATATAGAAAATCTTGCGTTGATCAGATATTTCTTTCTACCGCGATCGAAGCTGTCTGTGTGTGTGTGTGGCTGTTTACCGCTGAGTGCAGGAGGTGGCGGGGGGAGCGCTGCGCTACGAGGGCCATTTCATGTATGCACGAGGAAGGATAATAATGATAATATAGGGTTGATTTCAGGAAGATTCGATAATCAGGCGAAAAATTACAACGTGTTTAGTGTATTCCACTAAAGGGCATAGAGGAAAGGAAAAACCTTAAAAACAAGTGCAATAGAGAACCAGATATGACAAAGAAAGAAAAGTGTAGGCAAGAATACCAACAAAAGAGCAGGGTAGTGAAGAAGAAGATGAGAAGGGACAAGAGAAGATATGTTGACAACCTAGCATGTGAGGCAGAAATAGCAGCCGGAGAGAGGAACATGAAAGATCTTTACAGAATCACAAGACAACTAGCGGGGAAGAACAGAACCATTAGCCGACCAGTGAAGAATAAACAGGGACAACTCATCACACAGGAAGCCCAACAGCTGGACCGCTGGAGGGAACACTTCCAGGAACTCCTAAATAGACCTCCCCCAGAAATAACACCAGAGATCGGCAGTGTACCATCAGAAGCCTTGAAGATCAACTGTGGGAGGATATCTAAGGATGAAATAACCAGAGCCATCAAAAAGATGAAGGCTGGGAAAGCACCAGGAGTTGACAACATACCCCCTGATATTCTGAAAGCTGATCCCAAAGCGACCACAGAGGTTCTATACCACCTCCTCAACAAGATCTGGGATACAGAGGTAATCCCAATAGAATGGAAAACGGGCTTAATGGTCACCATTCCAAAAAGAGGAAACCTCAGTGAATGCAACAACTGGAGAGGCATAATGCTCCTGTCCGTCCCTAGCAAGGTTCTTTGTAGGATTATCTTAGATAGGATACAAGCAGCCTTAGACGGACAGTTGAGGAAAGAGCAAGCAGGTTTTAGGAAGGATAAGTCATGCACAGACCATATTGCTACTTTAAGAATTATTATCGAGCAGTGGCAAAACTCCCTGTGCATGAATTTTGTAGACTTTGAAAAAGCCTTTGACAGCCTAGATAGGGAAGTGCTTTGGAAACTCCTAGGTCACTATGGCCTACCCTCTAAGATCATCAACCTAATAAAGAACATGTACCAGGATTTCAATGGCCGGGTGATCTGCAAGGGCAAACTGTCAGACACCTTTGCCATCACAACAGGGGTGCGGCAGGGTTGTCTTCTTTCTCCTTTGATTTTCCTCATTGCCATTGACTGGATCATGAGAAGAACAACTGAAAATCAACGGACAGGAATCCAGTTTACCCAGCTCGAGGACCTGGATTTCGCAGACGACCTTGCGCTAGTCTCTGAAAACCACACACACATGCAACAGAAGACAGATAACAGTGACCAGCTTGGACTCAAGATCAACACCGGAAAAACCAAGACCATGAGGTTAAATCTAAAAACGCATGATCCAATCACACTGAGGGGAGAGGCCATAGAGGACGTGGAGCACTTCACCTACCTAGGGAGTAACATCAGCAGGGATGGAGGAGCAGACAGGGACATAGAGGCATGCATCAGCAAAGCACAGGTAGCATTCAGGATACTCAGGCCAATCTGGTTGTCCAAGCAACTCTCCAACAACACCAAGCTACGGATCTTCAACACCAATGTGAAGACTGTCCTGCTCTACGGCTCTGAGACGTGGAAGACTACTGAGGGCCTCACAAGCAAGATCCAGGTGTTTGTCAACAAATGCCTGTGCTACATCCTCAAGCTGTGGTGGCCCATCAAAAGCACAAATGAAGAGCTGTGGAGGATAACTAACCAGGACAGCATAGCTACCACCATCAAAAGGAGAAAGTGGAACTGGATAGGGCATACCCTTAGGAAGGACTCCAACAACATCACTAGACAGGCCTTGGACTACAACCCGCAGGGGAAGAGGAAAGCCGGCAGGCCGAGAAACACCTGGAGACGTTCCACACTCCAAGACCTAAAGAACATCGGAGTGAGCTGGAAAGAAGCAAAGGCCCTGGCCCAGAAGAGAGTGAGATGGAGAGCTCTGGTGGATGCCCTATGCCCCCCAACGGGGTTAAGAGGATTAAGTCAAGTAAGTCACTAAAGGGCTATTATCGCGTCTTTTCCTGGGATTACTAAGAATCACCAAAACTATACTCATATTCAAAACGGTATAAAAACGGAAATGTACGGATGAAAAAACAATCTGTTTTGTGCATGTTGACTGGAAGCAACTCACTGACAATCAACGGGTGTATTAGACCCATAGCTATAATATAAGATATATTTTAAGCACTCGCAAATCTCGCAGTCTCCCCATTGATTAAAGCGATGGCATTCTAGCGCCCCCTGGCTTATTAAGCGATGGCGCTGAATGAGTTAAGCAGCCTGGCCACATTCTTGTTTATTTTTTGTTCCACCATAGCAGCCACCCGTCAACATGATAATTCCATGACAAATCTCAGTAATGGTTGGAGTTGGTGTTTCTGCTGTCTCATCCACATCTCTTGTCTCTGCCATTTCTGCTGGTGCTCCCACATTGCTAATAGCTATAGCAGGGCTATTCAACTGGCGGACCGCGGGCCAGATCCGGCCCGCGGGATGATTCTGACCGGCCCGCCAAAGATTACATGATAATAAAAAAAATAAAAATAATTTTTTTTTTTTTTTCATGTCAACGTTAACACGCACAATTGAGCCAAAAGTCACTAAATTAATGACAGATTTCATTGATAAATTGATGGAAAACTTTGCAAGTCGATTTGATGAATTTGACATGTCCAGAGAATTGATGCATTTTGTGAGCAACCCATTTGCCAATGTAGCTGCTATTTCCACAAAAGGACAAGAGTTCCTTGCATCACTTCACATTGATGAAGGTCTCCTGCAACTTGAAATAATTGACATGCAAGCATCATCTGCTCTGAAGCAGGCACTTGAGAATGAATCCACCACAACATTTTGGATAAAGTGTATTCATGTCAAGACATTCCCCAAAATAAAAACGCTGGCAATATCTGTGCTAACAATGTTTGGCTCAACATACACCTGTGAATCCAGTTTCTCTCACATGAATGCCATTAAAACAAGCAACCGTGCCTCCTTGACAAATGAGCATTTGCATCACTGTTTGCGGGTAGCCCTCACTTCCTATGAACCCTCTTTCTCTGCCATTGCCCAGTCAAAGAAGTGCAATCGCTCTCATTAGATGTGTGTATGTAGGCTAGGCCTGTCTGCCCCCCACCCCCCTGATGTTTGAGAGTTAAGAGTGGCCAATAAGTGCTAATAAGATGCTGTGATTTGCTGTTGTTGCACAGACATGAAGCAATTTTTCATAAGCTCAGCTGCACTATAAATGTGTTTTTTTGTTCAAGTGTTGATGTTAGAATGTTCAGATGCACATCATGCACTTGTTTGTTTTTTATTTTATTTTTATATTGAAATGTTGAAGAGGAGATGTTGCAGTTGTTGCACAGTCATAAATGAAGCACTTTTTGCAGGAGATGTTGCAGATGTGGCACATAAATGAAGCACTTTTTTTGAAAAGTATACTACTTTTGCAATGTAGTTAAATAAAAGTTGTGAAAATGTGGTTGCGTGTTGTGTCAAGTGTACATATATTCATAGCACGGGGAGGCGCCGTGGCAGTCCGGCCCCTGGCCCCTTGGGTTTCTGACAATGTGGCCCCCTGAACAATTTAGTTGAATAGCCCTGAGCTATAGTGATGTGCCTCCTGATGAATGAATTCAATGATGTCAACAGACAGCCACCCGTCGGGCCGTTGTCACCAGCTCGAGCTGATATAATCCCCGGTGTAACTCGAGTGCCCCTACTGGTCAACCTTGCCGTTAACCCGACACACACATGGCACCCATGCCCCAGTGGACAGAGTTCTAATGGCTGCACAAAGAGCAGGAAACAAGGAAGTAAAATACACAGGAACAAATGACAAATGAGAAACAAATGACAAAACAAGCAGACTACTGTACAAACACTACACAGAACCTAATAACTCTACTAACAGGGGAACATGAAGAGCGAGCGAGAAAAGGGGAGAGAGAGAGCAAGAAAAAGAGTAGAGAAAGAACACTAAAGGACAGAGAGACAAGGAACATACATACATGGCCAGGGAGAGGTAGAGCAGGGAAGAGCAGTCCATGGATGGGTGGCACGTTACAGTCCAGTAGAAAAACCCCTCCAAAAGTCTACATTTAAATATTGTGACTTCATAACAATAAACCTCTATATTCATATCAGATTCCTGCAACAACTTTCCATTTTGACGATTGGATGGTGAGCACTCTCTGAAAGCGGCTCATAAAATCCCATTTACTGTCAGGGCAACTTGGCAAGTCACACATCCTCCCAACAGCCTTGGTCTCTAATTTCAGGTTGTAAAGCTTCGGCATACTGTGATTATCGTAGAGGTCACAATAAGTCATTTATACAGTGAGGTCAAATACAAAAAAAGCGTGTCACCACATTGAAAGGCCTACTATGGATTGGAGACTCATATCATCACACATTAACACAAGTGGGCTCACTGCATTAGATTAGATTAGATTCTTTAATGACCACACAGCCAGGCTGGTGGAATTTGTTTTCAGTGCATATAACATTGTTCCAACATAGAACATCACTTACAATACATACTACATGCAGTTAAATACATAGATACATAAATACAAAAACCACAATTTCACAATTTATGTCCGTAACAGCAGAGGTAGGGGGATTGTTAAAGTTCAGTGTCCGTATGGCAGTGGGGAAGAAACTATTTTTTAAACGGGATGTTTTGGTGGTCAGAGATCTGTAGGGCCTCCCGGAGGGCAACAGCTGGAAGACATGGTGTGCTTGGTGAGTGGGGTCAAAGATGATTTGTCTTGCTCTTCTTATTGTTCTTTGGCGGTGGAGTGATTCGAGTGACGGGAGGGGGGTGCGGATTATTTTGGAGGATTTATTGATTATTCTTTGCAGTTTCTTTTTGGAGTGAATGTCCAGACTGCTGTACCAAACTGTTATGGAGAAGGTGGGGATGTATACTGGCCTCGTAGAAACGGAGCAGGAGATGTCTCAGATTTAGAGCCATACCAAATTATACAATTCCTAGATAGGGACCTGTGGTGGATCCGGACTCATCAATTATATCATAGATGGATCTTCTGATCAAAATAAGTTTAATAGTAAAAACAAATAGTACAAAGTACATGTATGTTAAATGAGCTTTGGATGAGAGGAGTGCTCTCATTGTGGCCAGCTAGGAGACACTGTGGAAGAGAAGGAGACAATGGACCTCATGCAGCAACATTCTCGTAAGTTTCCTTGTAAATAACCTTGTAGGAAGTTCGTAAGAGAAAACCTACGATTGTCACCCGCGGATTCATCAACACATGGAGAGGTTATCTTAAACCACCTCATAATGTCCGACTGCCCTCATACGGGCCATCGTGCCCGTGCGCCAGACATGCGTGCGTGGTGTTACTTTGCCATCGTCTGTCGGCTCGGGCTGCATTTTTCGCCCATCATCCAATACACCGTTCGAAAGTTGAATTTGCCGCCTTTCGATCGCCACCACACACCAATTGCATGCTTCGGTTCTCGAGGTACAAGACGATAAATCCGGTGAGCGTCATTTGAAATGATCACCTCTGGTTCAAAATGGTCCTGAACGATCTCCTAGGTCTCGCTCTTCGCCATTATGAGATATCTCTTATCTACTAGCACCTAATGTGCTCACGAACAAACAAATGCACTCACATGCACGTGACCAGGCCATGCCCCCGCATCCTACTATATGATGCCGGACATGGTCACACTCTACCTTCCTCAGAAAAAGTTTCCAACACTGAAAACCCATCCAAGGGACCTCAGGGCGCTAAGAACGAGACGCTCAGCCAGTATTCATATAACTAGGTTATAGGATAACCTTTTGTTATATTATCATACTGGCCAATCGCGTCTCGCTCTTCGCCATTATGAGATATGGGGCAGAGCAGACGCGTGGCCCGACAAGTGTACCCCCTGAGGGCCCATAAGCCCCAACCAGTGATGTACCTGAACGCGTTCAATGAACGATCGTTCATGAACGCGTTCGTATTTTGGGCGAACTTGAACTGAACGTACTGTATATCCGCTAAATGAACGTAATTGAGAACGCGTTCATTCTCAGCCCTGTGTAACGGAGTTCAAAAGTGCGTTCATTCTCAGCACTCTGTTATAACGGCGTTCAAAGATGTGCCATATTTCATATGCATTTCAGCCGAAAACTCAGTTAAAACACACTGTAAACAGGACAAAAATGATGCGTAAAACCACCCGATCTGGCAACGTGCCTGTCACCCCCTGCTACATCATCAGACTCCTCCTCACAACAAGCAGTGGAACAGGCTTACAGCAGAATCTGCGCGCAGAAGCCGAGAGGCGCTGCAGCAGCAGCAGCACTCGCTCAGTCAGAGTCAGACTCTAGACGTCGTCGTATGCATTTAAAATAGTTTACAATTCAAACTATTTGATAAACTTCTACTTTCAGCCCGAAAATGCATTCTGATAAACTGGATTAAGGATAAGCCTCCATTTTTACAAATGTGGTATAGAGAGATCTTCGGTGTGCTGCTACCCCATGAAAGACACTGTGCAATGCATAGAAAATTAGAGGCAACAACGCTTCCTTTCAGGAGGTGTGGGCCCCACTATTTATCTATAATAAAAATAAAAAATAAAAAAATAACTAAAAAGAACTAAATTAGTTCATTTTTGAAACCATGAACTTTAGTTCAACATTTTGAATTATGAACTATGAACTGAACTAGTTCATTTAAAAAAAATTGAACTGTGAACTGAACTAGTTCATGTAGAAAGTGAACTTTCCCAACACTGGCCCCAACCAGGGAGGAGGGGAGTCCCGTCCACCCGCCCGTCCTAACGAAGGGGGGGAGGCAGTCAACTCCACCAAAGTGCGAAAAAGGGGGAACCAGACACTGCAGAGAATGGCGCTGCAACGACCGGCTGCCTTTCTGTTCGCTCTGTCGAGACTGTGCTTACTTTTGTTAATATTTATAGTTTTAAGAGTTTTGTCTGTACCAACAGTAGGTGCATTTAATGTGTATGACCGTCAGTTACTTATAGACATCGGATTACGGGAAACTTACCGATTGGATTACTCACTGGACCAGCTTTCCGAACCGCAACAATGGCCTGAGGAGATTCTCCGGAGAATGGGACCAGATCCTGATCCCGGGAACAAAGGAACCAGACGGCGTGGGAAGAGAGCTGGGATCCGTAACAGGCTGAGATCCAGACGCCACCGAACGCCATTACTCAGTATATTGCTAGCCAATGTACAATCAATTGACAATAAATTGGACGATATCCGAGCAAGGATTCAATACCAAAGAGACGTCAGAGACTGCAACGTTCTCTGCTTCACCGAGACGTGGCTGGCGCCGGACGTTCCAGACCACGCAATCCAACCGGCCGAACACTTCTTTATCCACCGCAAGGATCGTACAGCAGAGTCCGGTAAACAACGTGGAGGAGGTATTGCCTTCATGTTTAACAACAATTGGAGCGATCCAACTAACGTGAAGGAATTATCCAACCACTGCTGCCCAGACCTGGAATATATAACCATCAAGTGTCGTCCTTTCTTCCTCCCGAGGGAGTTAACGGCGATCATCCTTGTAGGAGTGTATATTCCACCGCAAGCCAGTAACAACGTCGCGCTCTCCAGACTCCACGACGAGGTAAATAGAATACAAGCGGCGAACGTTAACGCCGCCATTTTAGTGCTGGGTGATTTCAATAGCGCCAATCTGAGAAAGGTATTACCTGACTTCTATCAGCATGTGACTTGCAACACCAGAGGCGGTAACATCCTAGATCACGCAATTTAAAGGTGGCTACAAGGCTCATTCTGATAGTGGCTTTGGTAAATCAGATCACGCGTCCATTTTTCTTTCACCAATGTACAAACAGAGAATCAAAAGTACTCCTGTAGTCTCGCGAGAGGTGCAGAAATGGGATTTGACGTCAGAGGAGACGCTCCAGTCTGCGTTTGACTGCACAGACTGGAATGTGTTCCGCGACACAGATAACATTAATGTCTACACGGAGACAATGCTGGACTATGTTTGTACTTTGGTGGAAGAAACAATCCCCACTACCAAAATGAGAGTTTACCCAAATCAAAAACCCTGGGTAGACAAATCCGTCCGTGAAGCTCTGAGAGAGCGCACCAAAGCATACAACGACGGCCTAGTGGCAGGCAACATGAATGACCACAAGGTGGCGCTATACAACGTAAGGAGGACAGTGTCAGAGGCCAAACGGCGCTACAGGGATAAAATTGAACTCCAGTTTGAACAAGCTGACTCTAGAGCTATGTGGCAGGGGCTCAAAACGATGACAGACTACAAAGGCGCCTCCCTCAAACTGAACAGTGACATCTCCTTAGCAAATGACCTCAATACCTTCTATGCGAGGTTTGATGCTGGTAATAACAACACCAGCTCACAAGCCACGGCAATGGGGGGGGGGGGGGGGTCGGCTGCTGATGGAGGCGCAGTGTTCAGGGTAACAGAGCATGAGGTGAGGCGGACCTTTAAAAAAGTGAATATCAGGAAGGCAGCAGGTCCGGACGGCATCCCCGGCCGCGTCCTAAAAGTCTGTGCCGACCAACTGGCCGCAGTATTCACTGACATATTTAACCTGTCCTTAGAACAGGCTGTCATCCCCACCTGCCTGAAGAAGTCCACTATTATCCCTGTACCCAAAAAATCCAAGCCTGCTTGCCTCAACGACTACCGCCTACTACGTAGCTCTCACCTCCATAGCCATGAAGTGCTTTGAGAAGCTAGTAAAGGGCTACATCTGCTCCTCCCTCCCCATCAACATGGACCCCCTGCAATTTGCATACCGCCCCAACAGGTCCACGGAGGACGCCATAGCCCATGTGCTGCACACAGCAGCATCACACCTGGACAAGAGGCAGGGGAACTATGTGAGAATGCTATTCATCGACTACAGCTCAGCATTCAATACCATAGTCCCCTCCATACTCATAGCCAAGCTCAGGGACCTGGGCTTGAACTATGACCTCTGCCAGTGGGTCTTGGACTTCCTGACTGGCAGACCCCAGGTGGTGAGAGCAGGCAACTGCACCTCCTCATCCATCACCCTCAACATAGGGGCCCCCCAGGGCTGTGTTCTGAGTCCCCTCCTCTACTCCCTGTACACACACGACTGTGTGGCTCAGCGGAGTAGCAATACAATCATCAAATTTGCTGACGACACAGTGGTGGTGGGCCTGATCTCTGCCAACGACGAGAGGGCCTACCTGGAAGAGGTCAAGGTCCTGGCGGGATGGTGCCAGGAAAACAGCCTCTCCCTGAACGTCAGCAAAACAAAGGATATGATTGTGGACTTCAGGAGGTCGGGGGTCAAGGACTACAGCCCCCTCAGCATCGACGGGGCACCGGTTGAGAGAGTCAACAGCTTTAAGTACCTCGGAGCCTACATATCCGAGGACTTGACATGGACCACACACATTGACAGTGTTGTGAAGAAGGCACGACAACGCCTCTACTTCCTCAGGCGCCTAAGGAAGTTCCAAGTCAGTCAGAATATCCTTAAGAACTTCTACTCATGTACAATAGAGATTATCTTGACCGGCAACATCACCTCCTGGTTTGGGAATAGCACTGCACAAGACCGAAGCAGACTACAAAGAGTGACACGTTCAGCCGAACGCACAATTGGAGGGGGGCTCCCCACCCTCCAGAACATTTACAACAAGCGTTGCAAGGGCAAGGCTAAGAGAATCATTAAAGACTCCAGTCACCCGAACAACTGCCTCTTTGAACTGCTGCGGTCAGGCAAGCGATACCGGAGTCTCAAGGCGAGCACAGAAAGACTCAGAAGAAGCTTCTATCCCCAGGCCATCAGGCTGCTAAACGAACAATGAACACTACACAACAACAACCACCAAACGCACATAGCACACACATCCACACGCACACACTCACTTTAAACAAACACACTGTAGCACCCACTCCACACACTTTATAGCACACACCCACTTTAAACAAACACACTGTAGCACCCACTCCCCACACTTTATATTTATTGATGAAGGATTGCACTACAACTCGTACACCTTACTGTAAATTGTACCTAAATTGTACCTCATCCCATTTCTGCTTTGCACTATATAGTACTGTACATTAGTACACTGCATAGTATTGTATATTATATGGTAACTCAGAACATTGTACATATGTCTATACCGAACACTGTGACCTCATTTTCTTCTTCTAAATTACATGCTATACTATGTTATTTGATACTATCTTGTCTAGCACAGTCTCTGGAGCGTAACAGTAAGAAGCATTTTGTATGAAAGTATTCTGTACTTCTGTATGACAACTATTAAAGAAACTTGAAACTTGAAACTTGACACCCCTGAAAACGCACAGCACAGGCGGGACCACGTGTGACACAGCACATTGGTGACAGGGCACCAGGCCCTCCCCAGAGGACGAGGTCCCCCAGTACTGACATGGGAACCTTCAGCCGCTTCCACATGTCTCTCACCGGGTCCATTTCCATACTGGAAAAAACCATCTGTATCCTCCTCATGAAGAGGAGGCCAAGAGGGACCACAGCAGCAGGCGCATCACGGACAGCACCGTAACCGTCCTAGGACGGAACCTCCCGAGCACGCCGATAACCATCCACTTGCCGCCGCTCTGAGAGGGATGCCCATATAGACCTTGAGCTTAGAAAAAGCCCAAGTACTCCACCCGTTGACTGGGAAGAGGAGTACTCTACTTCCAGTCTACAGCAAAACCCAGGCTGGTGAGGCACCACCTGCCTGGTATGAGACCTGGCGATCTACCCTGACCGGCCAAGGACCAGAATGTCGTCCAGGGTAGAATAAAATTCGTAAACCCCGACAACGCAGAGGCCCCAGTGCGGTCTCCACGCACTTCGTGAAGATGCGGGGAGCCAGAGAGTAGCCGAACGGCAGCCTCTGGTACCCGTATGCTAAGCCCTGCAAAGGAAACGTAGGTAAACCCTAGGATGGAAGATCGGGATGCGAAAACGCATCCTACAGGTCTATGGAGGTGAACCAGTCCCCCACCTGACAGCGTCTAACAGGTGGGAGACGGTCAACATTCTGAACGTTCCATGGGACAGGTCCAGTATGGGTCTGACACCCACCCCCCAGATTTCTCAGGCACCAGAGAATACCGGGAGGAAACGCCATGCATCGCGTCCTCCTTTGGGACCACGACGATGGCTTGCTTCGCCAACAGAGATTGGATCTCGTCGGCCAGAGCTGTCACCGCTGTTGACCCTGACAATAGGGTCTGTACCAAACCTGAAAACGGAGGGTGAGGTTGTGCAAACTGCAACACAAGTCCTCGCCTCAGCATTCTATCCATCCACCTCAACATATGGCACTGCTGTAGCGCTGGTCCGCCAGGAACCGTAGATAGGTGGCCCGGTCCCACCCGCTGTGCGTTGCCAACCCTGGACTTGCCAACCGCGCGAGCAGGGCGTCTCGCGGAGCCGGGATATCGCACCCTGACACTACCAACGAGGCAATCGCACCCAAGGGGGGACCCTGACAGAAAGGGCCGGTTTGATCCAGGGGAAGCTGACATCACACTGGGTGACATAAGCTCCCCCACTGAACATCTCCCCGGCATGGACTGCTGAGGATCTGTTCTGCAGCTGGACATGCAAGGCGTGTGGTCCCCACACTGCCCGATAGGGTGGGTTCCTACACACCGTAGCCCTGCAGTGATATTACTACCACCCAAATCACGCGCGCCTGACTGACCACCGCCGGTCTTCCGGTCGTGGGAGGCACTAACGTGATACCCGGCCTGGCGAGGGCGGGGCTGGGGGAACTCGCACTGCAACCCCCTGGGCCTCGAGTTCCCCCGCTGACAACCTTTGTCGTTGACAGACACAACACCAGGCTCACCAAACACAGACGCAGAACATGTGGTGTGGGAGCCGCTTGACACCACAGCATTCTCAAGGACAGACTAGCCAGCAACTGGGTGTCAGCCCCTGTCCCAATGAGAAGCGAAATCTGGGGCCGCTTGTGCTACACTGAAGGCACGCGGCCCACAGCCAAAGGGAACAAATCAGAGCATGTATCCCGCTGGTTTTGGGGGGGGGAGTGACCGGAGAGCGAGCTAGACGGCGAAGGTTTTTTAGGGCGTGCTCATCTAATGTAGCCGATCCCTCGGCCACCAAGGCTGTCGGCCTTGTGATCACCTGTTGTCTTTGTGTCCAGGGTACCTCAGGCGGGGGAAACATGGCCGCTGGTTGGGGGCCTCGCCACAGCCGCTGGCGAGGCCGCGACCTCACCTCTGGCTGCGCGGTGTGGGGCCTAGGTCAAATACCGCCCGCACTCCCGCGGAAAGACCAAAAGTCCCTCTGCGGAGAGGGGAGTCCTGAGGAGGGAAAAGCCTTCTCTCCTCCTCAAGGGGAGACTGTTCCAACCAAGATGTCTGTGAACAAGCGTTGACAGCATCCTAGCCCTCCCTGCGGTTATAGCTTGCGGCTAGCTCAAAAGCTGAATAACCTCAAAACCTCACGCGATGTTTTGACGTTGGCTGGCCCTAAGGCCCCACCACCGACACCATTTTGGACTGAAAAAACAGCAATTTGAACAATGTTGCCAGTCGCTGCTAATTCTATACCGCGGCGGTATAGGCTTTAACAGCCCACCAGCCACCTGCCGGGCCGACTTGCCTCATGGCGCCGGGCGGGACACCGTTCCACCATGTCAGAGGCAAAGGACTGATGCCACCTGCTTCACAAGCACGGAACACCAGTGGTGACTGCAGACCAAAGTCTACTACTAGTGAAGCACTGCCTCACTAGTAGGTATGCAGCAACCTCCACTGTGGTGTGCACCCATGAAGGGGTAAATTAATAATAAATTAATAGAATGGGCTAGCTCATACACACAATTGTTAAGGGGATGCAGACCAGAGAAAAACACCAGTCCCGCACACAATTCATAGATTCACAAAAAGCACACCAGCCCTGAGCCTCAGCCCATCCACCCATGTAAATGGTAAACAAGCCCCTGTTAAACCCCCAACATTATTGAATGGTTAAGAGGAGGGAAGGCCTTTTAGTAAAGACAGCCCTCGGCGGGGAACAAGGAACGGCGTCCTAGCATTGTAGCATTAGCATTAGCCGCATGCTCTAGGATAGCCAGGAAAACACCCAAAACAGAGTCATGACGACCATGTTTTCCCAAATATCCTGCCCCTCGCGCCAACACATCACTCGGCTGTCTCACGGGACAACAAGCAGTATTACTCATGCTAGTATCAATGCCTGACAACGCAGGCCTTACCTGCGCACGACTTAGCTCGACTGCTAACCGTCGCGCGACGTCCCTCAGTCCGCTGTCACAAGACGAGGAAAACCCAGGACAGGCCCGTTGCACTGTTTAGGATGTGCCGAGAAGATACCAGGGGCTGGTGAACCTCTGGCGAAAACCCAACATTGTGTAATTTCACTGCTACGTCCGTGTTGGAAACAAAAAAGAGGAAGGTAGAGTGTGACCATGTCATATAGTAGGACGCGGGGGCGTGGCCTGGTCACGTGCATGTGAGTGCATTTGTTTGTTCGTGAGCACATTAGGTGCTAGGAGATAAGAGATATCTCATAATGGCGAAGAGCGAGATGCGATTGGCCAGTATGATAATATAACTGACCAAAAAAAAGTTTGATCACCATTGTAGCCAACAAGCATCCACTCCGAAAGAGACTGCAGCCGAGCAGGTGAGAGTGGGGGAAGGTAGTGAAAGTTGAAGAAGAAGAAGAAGAAGAAGAAGAAGAAGAAGAAGAAGAAGAAGAAGAAGAAGAAGAAGAAGAAGAAGAAGAAGAAGAAGAAGAAGAAGACCGTTGTTGTGACTGAAGGGTCATGCGTATAAATTGAGGAAGCAAGCAAGTCCGCGGCCGCTCGCTCTGCCGCGCGCGGCAGCGGCAGAGCGGTGGATAGGGGGGCTGGTCACGTGGGGGTCGCGGCCAATCAGGGGAACCCGGAAACCGAATTATGTTGCAAAAAGGATACACGCGAAGGGTCAAGTCAACGGCCATCTTCGATAATCACGCTGTATTTTCCCGGTAAACACTTTACCATTATTATTAAATTTTTTGTGTGGACTTTTATAATATTTGGACCTGTACTACATAAGACTTCAGGCTATGGAACCGCTGTGTTTTCCAGCTACTACCTCTATGCTGGAACCCAAAAACAGGAATCTGGCGACAAGTCAACTCAAAAGTAAGGAGAAAATATTTGATTTCATTGTGTTCAAACCTCTGTTTCTCTAATACATTAGCACTCATTGTGATTTCTCTTTATTGACTTAGCAACTTCAGAATGTTAACTTTCAAAAGGGACCAGACTCATGCATGTGCTATATTTCTAAGTATACTTCCAGCTATCTCTAAAGTACTTACAGAAAGTGGTTACAGATCAGTTGAAGCTTCATATTGAAAAAGAAAATGTATTACATCCTATGCAATTTGGTTTTCGTGAGAATCATTCCACGGAAACGGCCTGTTGTTACTTCCTTGAGGTCGTCAAGGATAGGCTTAACAAAGGGGGATTAGCAGGAATTGTGTTTTTGGATCTACGGAAGGCGTTTGATACCGTGAGCCACCCTGTACTGTTCTCCTCTCTAAATTTGCCAAATTCAAACTCTAGCATATACTTAATTGGCTGCAATCTTATCTGTCGGATCGCCCTCAATGCGTCAGGGTCAAAAATGTATTATCCCATTTTCAAACTTGTAATATGGGGGTACCCCAAGGATCAATTATCGGTCCTCTTTTGTTCTCTCTATACATTAATGACCTTCCTACGGTCTGTGACAAAGTGGATATCATGATGTATACTTACCCATGGAAAAAACCCTGCTGAAGTTGCTGCCAAATTATCCCATGCTATGGACAGAGTAGCGGAGTGGCTCGATCAATCACGCCTTACGTTGAATACAGACAAGACAGTGGCTATGTATTTTAGTAAACAAAGTAAGAGAAGTAACTACCCTGATTATCTGTAAAGGGGAAAGTGATAAAAAAAATTGGAATTTAAATATTTAAGAGTTACTCTTGATTCAAAACTGAGCTTTAATTAAAAAAACATTAAAAAGATTGCTCATGTTTTAAAGTTTAACATTCTGAATTTCTGAACAACTGAGGCTGCTAAAACGTACCTAAATGCTATGATCCTGTCTTATATGATATAATGCATGCCATGCTGGACGCAAGCCAATCAAACCACCTTAAATCCGATCAGATCCCTGTATGGACAAGCCCTGAAGATATTGGACAGAAAATCTAGACAGTATCACCATTGTAATATTCTCCCCAAATAAAAATTACTAAGCTTTGATGATTGAATTATCTTCTCACACAAAAAAACACACACATACAGGTACATTAATACATACATTTGTGTTGGGTATGTAAAAAACACACATATACAGGTACTGTATATATAATATATATAGATGATTACACAAGGGACTCAGTACTTTTACTTTGTATTTTTGAATTTCTGTCTTCTGTAATTTGTAATTTCTGTATTTTAACACTTTCAATGCCGGAGCTCGGTGCACAATTTAGTGCTTCCGTGCCGCCACCCACTTCAATGATAGAGCTCTCATATTTGCAAACGCATAAACGATGTCTTAAATTATGGCTATGTGTCTAATCTGGCCGTCGCTTATCAATGACTTGTTTGCAGTGAACATTGTCGAAATGGATAGTTTTTTTTGAAAAACGCTCGTTTTTTTTAAGTTTCAGGAAAATATAAAGATTCTGTGATAATCGCCCTTTACTGGAATATTCTGGAATACACAAAAAACGTTGTAATTTTTCAGCCTATTTATGAATCGTTTTCAAATAAACACTAGATTATCGATAGTATGTGTACTTATGCACGCTATAGAAGCGAGCTGAAAAACCGATTCTCTCATTTCCTGATCAGCACACAGACACACACACACGCACACACACACATAGGGCCCACGTTGATATCTCTGTGAAAAAAGATCTGATTATCCTAAGACTGGTCAAATAGATTCCTTACCTCAGATCAGATGTTCTCCAAAAAGATTATTCCAATTCCTGATCGCCATTCCAAATATCGATCGCGTTTATTGATCCAATGCTGGGTACTGGAAATATGTATTCCACGCTGTTTTGGGGCTCGGGAATGAATCTGATCCTCTCGGGTGGCTTGCCCGAGAAGTAAAATGAGGAAGCTGGATTCCCCCCCCCCCATGTGTTTCGTTTCAATCCATTCCAAAGGGGTGCAGTACCACAGGGAGACGATAGGGGGCGGTATTTTCCCAATGGAGCTCAGAGAGAGTTTGCAGCACTAACGTGAGACTAGATTGATGAAATATGAATTGAAATCGCTAATAAAAAAAGAAGCAAGATCTCTCGTCGTTGGCAATGAACGGTCGGCATGAACAAACAACATATCTCGTCGTTGGCATTGAAAGTGTTAAGCATCAAGAATAGTGAATGTTTGGCATTAGTCTGTGTGTATGTGCATGTTATGTTGCAATTCTACGTGTATGTATTTTGCAAATGTAGAAGGGTGGATTATCCCTACTTGATGAGGGTGAATGTAGACTGTCACCAGGTAGTGGGAGCCCAGCAGATCTGGGTCCGGCTGGGTCCCCGACTGTAGTGCAGGGGTACTAGAATTGAGATTTAGCAAATGGAGCAGATGGGGCCTAGGATTTACTAACCTAGGTGCTATACACTGGTCCTTCTCACCCTCCAGGGCGAACACAGTAATTCCCTAAACACCCACACTTGCCCTAGTACGTCCCACACCCCATCACACCCGGGGCAGTAGTGATGGATGATATAATTCTTCCCCAAAGCAGTACCTTTCCTTATTGACTGGTGGAGACCTGCACAGAGCACCTGCCCCAATTACACATAGGCCGTGGATAAGAAGGGGTTAAGCAGTAATGCACATTAATCGAAAGGAAGGGGTTAAACAATAATGCACATTAATTGACACGCACACAGTGGTCCCATTTCTACGTCTCTCCTTTTACTTAAGCTCTTCACATATACACATATGCACAATTCCCTGTAAGGGTTATAAGCTTTTCATACACTAAGTACCAAGGAGATTGGCGGAACGCTCCGGGAGCACACAGTGGGAAAACAAGTATAATTACAATCACAAGTACCTTATCCTCTTCGCCCTTAGAGGGCATGCTATTGAAAAAGTTTGCCGATAATGTTCCAGGGCGCTTGGAGCGCTAACAGTACCTTTTGTGAGTGTACCAACGTCTTCTTCTGGGGTCAACGTGCCCTAATCACTATACTGGGATGATAAACTATTGGCCAGCGACGTTACTTGTTCGGACTGGACGCAGGAGCCGTATCCCGCGTGTCCTTCGTATGGTAAGCTCTTCGCCGACACACCTGCTTGCTTCTGTGGAATTCGACGAAAAAGAGAGTCTCCTGTGTCAGACTCCTCCTTCATACCAGCCTCTTCCTCACCTGTCTTTGCCAACCCAACGTCGCACCAGCTCCCCCCGGCGACAGTCCAGCGCCATGTCCCACTACTGAATGTCCATATTAGAGTATGAAGAATCAAAACGGGTCATCAAGTTACACAGCGTTATCATAAAACAGTTAGAGCACAATGAATACAGTTAGATTGAATTACGGTTGGACATATTCACGTGTCTACACAATCTTTATGCTGTGTGTCCTGTGCATGTTGTGTGGCACTTCACATCGGGCCATCCAATGCTTAAGAGGTTAACAACACAGCGCACACCAGTCTGTCCGACTTATGACTGCTCTTCCATGCTTGTAAATCCTGCTCTTAGCTACAAGCGAATCCCCGAGAAGGAACCGTTCGTGAATGCCAAAAATCGGCCGGAAAAGGTTGTAATGAAATGAGCAATGCAATTTGCTCTTATCTTTTGTCGTAAGTCCGTTGGTGTATGAGGTCCAATGAGCTTAAGTAGAGAGAGGGGTGGGGGCCGTAGCCCCTGGCTCTCACTTAGGTGTTGTCAACATTAATACAATTATTCTTCTATCATTCTTATGTGTTGAAAATCTCCTCTAGTGTGTGGCAATACCAACAGCTATTTCTGACCAGGCCATGCAGCTGTTGGTAGGAAGCACAGGCAGAGAAGGCAGGATTTGGCCTACTAAGATAAGCTAGTTACAGTATGCATAAATATATGCCATAAGAATCAATCTACTGTTCCAGTTATCCATTGTAAGAATGTATAGACAACCATCTACAAATATGTATACTATTACAAAATGTGCTGTTTACTGTATTAAAGCAGGCCATGGTCATATAGAAATGCACTAATTCGACCCACAGTATGTCCTTCACTAATGAACCACCTGTGACAAAGCTAAAATAGTGATGTTCTCGGTTTACAGTCTGTCTCCTTGTTTAGACGTGTTGCATGGAGTATAAATTGACAAGGGAGGAAGTATTTGGACACACGTCTTTGCGAAGCCTGAGCTAAGTACTGATTTTGTGTCCACTCCACAGCTGTGATGTGTATTCTCTGTAATATTGTTTTATTCACTCTGTAATAAATCTTTGAACCTAAAACCTTCTCCTTACCGTCTCTCCAAGGTCAAATTAACTGAACCCGACAAATTGGTGGCCACTACGGGTATTTGGCTTCTGGAACGAGACGGCACTCGTGGACAGGACTGGGCGGCACTCATTAAACGGATCCGTCAGAAAAGGTAAGCATAGCCTGTTATATCGAAATCTGCATAGGTTAACAATAGTATGAGTGTCTCCCAGTGCCTGAAACCGTGAGTGTTCTCTCCATTATATTTACAAAACATTTGGATAACAATTTGGTTAAAGTCAGATTGACATTTTCCTAAAAGAGTGAATAACCAATATTATATTCTGATACTGTATAACCCTGTGATGTGCTGAGATGTATTTTCGTGGGACAGTACCAGAAGACCTTTCGTAAGGCCGGGGATTATACCTGAATAGTATTATATGTTAAATGCCATAGTGTAAACCAAAGTCCTACAAAAGATAGGCCTGCCTGAAAAGACAGATATATGACATAGTGTAAACAAAGACCTAAAAGGATATAGGCCTGCCTGTAAAGACAGAGATATTGGGCAGACAATCATTGAATGCAGGACTGATTACGTTTGGGGGTGCGGGCAGTTTACGGACATATGGATTAATATTACCTTTGTCTTGTCCTGGTACTAGTCCCCTATATTGTCTCAGGACCTGCAATTCAAGTCTGCAAAATAAGCTTAGACTGTTGTAAACCTATTTAAACGGCATGACTAGGGAATAAAGGAAAAAGTACTGGGTAGGTGATGTTATATTTCATTTATGTTTTGATTGTGTGAGCAATAGCTCAAAGCAGTGTGTTTTAAACCTAAACGGTGTCCATGTTTTTGAGAACCTTATGGAAACCTTGCGGTGCTAACAAGAAGGTTTTTCAAAAAAAGGCTGATTGACTGAATACAATTTCAATACAATCTGGCTGGCCGTTTTAGGTAGTGATTTGGGGGAAAAGTGGGTGGCTTAAACTGGGCTGATCTTAACAAAATACTTGGATGAAATGAGACATTCCTGATCTATTTGAACTATTCAAATATTAATGGAAGAAGTCAAAAGCATCCAAGAATTTTAAGATTACACTGTGGACGGGGTGGGAATCTTTAGAATTAGCTGACTGGCGCGGAAGTTTAAAATTGAATAAACAGAGAGGGTTGGCAAGGAAAAAAGTATTTGACCTACAACGGTCATAGGCCGTGTATAAATAGTATTTCTAACTAACTAATTGAGACCTATATATTTGACAAACTACACCCTACTACTTATGATATTCAACAAGTTTTCTTTTTTACAAAAACATACACAGAGAACTTTTATCTAAACATAACAGGCATCTGTAGTCTCACAAATCCTATTTACAAAACACACACACACACATAGGAGGAGACCCCCTGCTGTCTAGCACGTGCTATTTAGGACACACACACACACACACACCCACACACACACACACACACACACACACACACACACACACACACACACACACACACACAGTCTTACTATAATATATCCCACACACGCTCATTGCAGTATACAACATTAGTCTCAATCAAACCAAGATGGCGGATGTTGAAGAAACCACCCAATCTGTACTACAGAAAGTGTATCTACGGCTCGATGTGACCACAGAGCCCCAAGACAGAAGTAAGACAAGGAAGACTATGGAGAAATTGATAAAGAATTGGCAGATGAGGAACCTCTTCCCCCAGAACGAAGCGCCGGCTCCTTCGTTGGCAGACAGACTAAATGTGTTTAACCATGAGCAAGGGGAGCTTTCCTTGAGGACTATTGCATGGGAGAAAGGCGGAAGACACAGAATCGGACCCACCAAAACAGCATTGGACAAATCCCTGAAGCAGATGGCAAAAGTGACCTGTCTCCTAATGCACATTAAACATGTGACCCCAATATCAGCAGTCTCTGTCTGTCCAGTCTCTATAGAAGACAGGTCAGACATTTTCACCCCGTTACAGCCTCACTTTTGCTCCACTCCAAGCTCAAATTCCTCTGCCCCTCCACTATACCCTAACCCAGCCAACCTATTAGACACAACACCCCCAGAGTATACACCCCCCACCAATGCATGCCTTTTCCCTCAACAAACACAGGCCCCCATAATCCATATTACAAACGGGATCCTGGAAGTAGACGAGACCAGTAAAGACAGGGAGCTGACACAGCTGATCCATGATATCCGAGCCCTCAAACATAACACCACTGAAATAATAGAGGCCTGCAGGGAAGGGCAAGCAAGCTCCAGCGATAAGGAGGGACTGTCAGGCCCAAAAGGAAACATGACACCAAAGAATGTAGATGCAAGGAGGAGGAAAAAGGTGGAAGCTAGGACATGCTACAGTCCGGGCAGCGACACATACAGGACCAGCGCAGGTACTAGTCAAGCTTCAAAGGAGCTCTCATCTGGAGAAAGTGGGGGAGAAGAGAATGGATACACGGCCGATGCAGAGCCATGGGACAGAAACAATGACGTCAAAGAAGTAGAGGGGGTGGACAAAGTCATAGTGCTAGAAGGACGACTGAAACTACGAGGTGATGAGAAGAGCCCCAGAGGAAAATCCCTGGAGATAGCAGGTGGAGAAATGCTATTACAACACACTCCAGTGGGACACCACACAAGAGCAAGAGAAAGAGCCAGAGAGAGGGAGGAAGGAGCAGCCGGTCAGTGCCCCCTTGTGACCTCTCACCATGGACAAGGAGCAGCCGGTCACAACATGTGCCCTCTGGTGGCCACTCATCATGGACTTACTATATACCAGGCCTGGTGCCACAGGGACCTGGAGGCCTTAGTGGCGAAGCTACCCCCGCTGGCCAAAGGAGGGCAGCGATGGATAATGGAGGTTGAGAAATTTACTGCCGGAGATACTCTATGTCTGGGAGATCTCAGGGCCCTGATGGGAAGATTGGAAGGAAGACTAAAGGCAAGAACCATAGATACCCAGGCAAATTGCACTAACTCCCCAGATGAAGATAATTTCAATCAACACAGACAGTTATATTGGGCTGGGGTCCGAGATGTATACCCCACTACAAGGACTCTCTCCTCCCTAGCCAGTCTGAAGAAGGAACAGGGTGAGGAGATACATGCCTTCCTGAAAAAGTGTGAAGAGGTGTGGTTGGAAAGCACAGGAGAAAGACATGATAGCTCCAATGCCACCACCATGTTGTGGAGAAACGCAGTGGTACATGCCCTTCCCCAGGCAGTGCAAGACCGATTGGAGGACATTGTGGGTCTGGATACGAAAGACGACGAGGAATGGAAAGCCCACCTCATCCATTATGACAACAAGCACAAGAAAATTCAAAACGACAATGATGAAGAGATAAAGACATTGGGAAAGAGACTGTTGAAAATGCAAGTGAGTGAGAAAGACGATGAGGCCAACAGGGCAAAGAGAGGGAAAAAACAAATGTTGATGGGTCACATGGGGCCACCCGTGCAACAAGAAGCTGTGGAAGCTCCAGCCACTGTACCCTCACCCATGCCACCACCACAGCAACAGTGGCCCGCTTACCCCACTCCCATGGCTCCCTATGCGTACCCACCCCCATACCAATACCAGGCATACGGGCCTCCAATGAACAGAGGGCCACCAGGAGGAAGAGGAAAGGGGAGGTTCAATCCACCGCCACAACCAACTGGATGCTACATCTGTGGACATGGTGGCCACTGGGCCCGCGACTGTTATCAGAACATACAGAACAGAGGCGGACAGAGGGGCAACCCTAGAGGAGGATACAGCCCCAGAGGAAGAGGAGGACCTCCGCAACAGGAAGGATCCAGAGGTTACCCGCCGAATGCCTCCCAATTGCCTATGTCAGCATGGGAGACTGAAGAGTGGGGACCACAATGAAGATGCCCAAAGGATCCAACCACAGGTATAGCGGTACCGGCCCACCAAGAACCAATGGTTACCTGTGAAATTGAGGGTGAAATAATACAGCTCATGGTGGACACCGGAGCCGCAGTATCGGTTATCACCAGCCTCAAGGGAAAGTCCCCACCACTTTCCACAAAGACTCTCAACACAGTTGGATACTCGGGAAAATCTGAAATGCAGAAATATACCACGCCATTGGTCACCACAGTAGGCTGTCAAACTCTCCTCCATTCCTTCCTCCACGCACCCAAATGCCCCGTCAACCTATTAGGAAGAGACCTTTTGGTCAAAATAGGAGCTGTAATCCTCTGCTCTCCAGATGGCCTTATCCTGCGCCTCCCTGGAAGTGCTGAAAACCTTACCACATACAGCAGTGGAGAAAGGATATTAATGTTGGGAACTCCAGACACCCCACAAGAAACCACTCAAGTCTACTGGAGTAGGCTACTCACTACTGGTATTGACACCCCAGAAATACAAAGATGTTACATGTTATGGAAACCTTGGATAAACACCCTGGGAGCATTTGGGCCCCCGATAGACCCCCTTCATCTTACCTACAACTACCTCAGACGACCTGATGAGGAGTATCAACAAGCCTGGGAAGAGGACAAAGAAAATAATACTGAGAAGATACAGATATCAGACCTCTATGTGGGACAACAAGGAGTCGCTGCACAATGCCTACTCACCCCAGAACAACAACAGTGGTATGTCCTGGATGAAGAAGCCACCCCACACATCACCCTAGCGGTAGCAGTGGGACAAGAAGCAAGGTCACTGGGCCATATGATGAGAAAAGCCCTGGCCAGCACATGGTTACCCACCAGGTCACCCAAGCTCTTCGTCAATCCTGAAGGCACCATGTGGAGAATCCTTCACAACGGCACTGATCAAGGCCAGTTGGAAAAACAGGAATTAGAACGGGACCATGGAAGAGAACATACTAACCATCCAGACACGGAAGAATGGCTGCAGAACGTCCCACATACGTTATGGACCACCGGCCCCTATGATGTGGGACTAGTGGCCAATAGAGAAGTTTCAGTCACCCTCAAGCCAGACCAAACCCCCTGTTGGAGGCCCCAGTACAAACTCAAACCAGAACAGATCAATGGAATTGATGACACCATCCGAGGACTCCTAGAAGTTGGAGTCTTAAGACACACCACATCTCCCTGGAACACCCCCATACTGCCAGTACCCAAAGCAGGAAACAATGGATGGAGAATGGTCCATGACCTAAGAGAAGTCAACAATGCAACAGTAACAGAAAACCTTCCTGTGCCTGACCCCTATGTGGCGCTGCAAAACATTGATCCGTCACATACCCACTTCTCCGTCATCGACTTGGCAAATGCATTCTTCTGCCTGCCCCTCGATCCAGAAGTTCAAGATATGTTTGCCTTTACCTATAAAGGACTTCAACTCACCTACAATAGGATGCCGCAAGGCTACAAGGGTAGCCCTGGACTATTCAACCAAGCACTGAAGAAGGACCTAGACACCCTGGCACTGCCGGAAGGAGTCATTCTGATTATGTATGTGGATGATCTGCTCTTGGCTGCCCCCTCTGGTGAGACCTGTCTAAAAGCCACCTCCGATCTGTTGGTATTCCTAGCCAAAATTGGCTACAAGGTTAAAAAGGAGAAAACCCAGATAGCAAGACGAACCGTTACTTTCCTTGGAAGGCTCATCTCAGCAAACAGCCTGACGCTGTCCTCATCTCAACGAACCTCCATCCTCACCCATGGGAAACCAAGAACAGTGCAACAGATGTTGGCTTTCTTGGGCTTGACCGGTTACAGCAGATCCCATATACCTGACTATGTGTCCCTAACTCAGGCCTTGAGAGACATGATTACAGAAGCTGGCAACAGGAACCTCACAGCGGTACTGGATTGGACACTGGAAGGAGAAGAAGCATTCACCCAGACCAAACAAGCCCTGGCACAGGCTGCTCACCTGTGCACTCCAGACTACTCACAACCATTCTACTTGGATGTTTCTGAAACAGAAGGGGTGGTAAACGGAATTCTGTTTCAGAAAAAGGAGGGGGAACGAAGGATACTAACATATCATAGTTCAAAACTCGACAACATCGAAAAAGGTCAAGCAGGATGTACAAGACACCTGGCGGCACTTGCCAGAGCCATTGAGAAGACAGCTCACGTGGTCATGTGCCACCCCCTCAAGATAAACACAACTCATGGAGTAGTCGCATTCCTGAGCTCCAAAGCCTTCACCTTCTCGCCAATCAGAAGAATCAAGGTTTCTGAGACCCTCACACAACCACACATCAGCTATGAATCAGGAAGAGTGAACATAGCCACCGGACTAACATCAAAAGACCTGGAACCACATGACTGTAGTTACATCGCCCAGAAAGATCTGAGAATCAGAACAGATCTACAAGAGGAACCACTACCAAACCCAGAAAAGGTCATGTACAGTGATGGATGCTGCTACAAGGGTGAAACAGGAAACGTTGCCTCCTACGCAGTGGTACAACAAAAAGGTTCCCAAACAATAACTCTGGAAGCAGCCATCATACCACAACCAGCCTCAGCACAACTGGCGGAGATCAAAGCCTTAACCAGAGCACTGGAATTAAGTGAAGGTGCCAGAGTAAACATCTACACAGACTCAGCGTATGGCCATGGAGCCGTTCATGTCAATGGACCCCAGTGGATAAGAAGAGGTTTCATCACCTCCCAGAAAGCACCTGTCAAACATGCAGAAGCACTCAGAAAACTGTTAGCGGCTGTACTGCTCCCCCGGGAGGTAGCCGTTATAAAGTGCAAAGGACATCAGAATTCGACCTCACCCATAGCCCGGGGAAACGATGCAGCAGACAAAGCGGCCAAAAAAGCAGGAGGTTACACAGGACAGATGGTGAGCCTCCAGGAAGAAAACAGACCAGAGCTAACTGAAGACAGCATTAGAGAAATGCAAAAAGAAGCAGGACCTTATGAACAAAATCAATGGGCAAGGAAAGGAGCCCAATGTGAAAAAGGAATCTGGAGGGCACATGACGGCCGCCTAGTAGCTCCTGCAAAACTATGCCAGCTACTCATAAAACAGGCCCATGGCCCCACCCACGTCAGCAGACGGAGAACCACCAAGGAAGTAGAACTACAATGGTGGCACCCTTACATGAAGGACATGATAGAAAACTACATTACAGATTGCGACACTTGTAATGCATACAACAACAAAAAAACATACAAGCTCCCCATGGGAAGGTTCCCTGTCCCTGATGCACCATTTAAGGAAATTTGTATTGACTACACTGACATGGGGGCTGAAAACGTTGTAAGGGGCTACAGATACATACTGGTGATGGTGGATAGATTCACCAGGTGGGTTGAAGCAATCCCCTGTAAAAAGGAGGATGCTGGATCGGTCATTAAGTGGCTAAAAAATGAACTAATTCCACGGCACGGTGTCCCCCGGCTCATAAGGTCCGACAATGGGACTCATTTCACCAGCCAAAAGCTAGGTGAGGTGGAAAAATACTTAGGAATAGAACACAAATATGGCAGCGTTTACCATCCTGCCTCGCAAGGTTTGGTCGAGCGAGCAAATCAGACCTTGAAAAGGAAGATAGCAAAAGCTTGTCATGGGACAAAGCTGAAGTGGGTGGATGCCCTGCCTCTTGCATTGATGTCTATGAGATCCTCTCAAAATGAGAAAACTCATCTCTCCCCTCATGAGTTAATGACAGGGAGACCAATGCCAGGCCCACCTAGAGAGGGAGTGTGTGAACCCACTTTGAACATATGGGAGATAGAGGTGGAAGATTACCTAAAGGCCCTCACTAACATCACTCAAGTCTTGTCTACACAGGTTCAGAGATCCGAGGAGGATCAGGAGGAAGCAGATAAGACTCCTGTTAAGCCTGGAGATTGGGTACGGGTTAAAGTTCACAAAAGAAAGTGGACTGAACCCAGGTGGACAGGGCCTTGGGAAGTGGTTGAACACACATCCCACGCCCTGAAAGTTAGAGGAAAAACAGGAGCTCATTGGCACCACCTCACACATTGTGTACCTGCACAGGCACCCTCTCGAACAGTCGGAGAGATTAGAACCGATTTGGCTGCGCTGGAACAATCAAAGTAATGACAATTTGGCTACTTGATCAAGAACTAACAGAAACGGCGCAAACGGACGATATTGAGTCTGTAGATACCTTAGACATAACTCAATCCACAATTCTCACCCCTCCCCAAACAAAACACGACCAACAATTATACCTCACTCAGTTTGTTATTTCCGCCTGTCAAAAGGGCTCAGCAACCGTATTCCGTATTCAGGAAAGTATTCATGTATCACCAGGAAAGACCCCTGTTTATCAGCATGTTCACCTCCATAGCCTGGCCCCCCCTACCTGACTGATAATGTGATCTCCTTCTCCCCTACCGCCCCACCCGTTTCCCTCCGGTCCTCTTCCACTCTTTCCCTCACTGTCCCATCATCCAAACTTAAAGGTTTTGGTGACCAGTCTTTTTCATGAGCTGCACCCAGACGGTGGACCACCCTCCCTCAGACTGTCCGTGACTCTCCCTCACTCTCCACCTTTAAAGCCAGACTCAAAACCTACCTGTTTTTTTAACTTTCCCTACCCATAACCACCCTCCTCCAACCTACCACCTCCCTTTCCCCTTCCCTACTTCCTCTCCCTCACCTGCCCCTTCCCCTCGGCTTCCTTACTTCCCTGACTACTGGACTCTGCATCTGTTACTTGTTTACCCGTGGTTAAAGGTCCTCTGTCCTCATACTGTTGCTCATTCCCTGTGATTCTCTGTTTCTTTGTTTCTTTGTTTTTACTCACGGTCAGCGTTTTTGGGTTCTTGAAAAGTGCTTTATAAATCAAATGTATTATTATTATTAATAACATGACTAGAACCTGTTGAAACAGTATGAAAGAACACCAGTATGAAAGAACACCAGATGGGAAGTGAATAAATCGGGGCCATTGTTTCCAAATCAAGCTTGCCCTACTGGTAAAATGAAAGACGAGTTGAGTGAATGACATGGAATGGATGGAAGGTGATAATGATAAAATGCAAATAATCTAATTATTATCAGAATAATTCCGAGATCACTCACGTGAAGAAGATGGGTCCAGCGATAAGAAGATTTTTTCGTACGTTTATTGCTATATTTTTGCGCCCTACGCAAAGGAGGGATGGAGTGTGACCTTCCAGGCATGACATCCCTTCTTCACATTTTTTCCGCGGTTTTTGGTGATGTTATTAGATTTGGCTAATGCATTGTTAGCATGCTGCACGTGTGTTTACTGTGTGGAACACCACATATTTATTTCTTTATACTGCAGATATAATATACGGTTGTTATATGGATGTTTTCATTAGTTATTACACCATGTATAATTGCCAACCATACGCCAATGTCAGAAGCTTATGCCTTATATTTTACTGCCTATGCGGTCTCACCCATTGTGTATTAAAAAATACCTTCGTCTGGACAGAGAGATGGTGAGTAGAGTTTCCCCTTGACCAAATCGTACTGTCCCGCAGGGGTTTTCGCTCTCACACAATAGGGTTGGAGGATTTGGCATATCATATTAACTTCTGTTATGGTTTGGTAATTATTATGGTAGGTTTGTGGTTTTCAGTTGTTCACACCATAAAATTGGTGTGAAAGGAGGGATTGTCAACATTAATACAATTATTCTTCTATCATTCTTATGTGTTGAAAATCTCCTCTAGTGTGTGGCAATACCAACAGCTATTTCTGACCAGGCCATGCAGCTGTTGGTAGGAAGCACAGGCAGAGAAGGCAGGATTTGGCCTACTAAGATAAGCTAGTTACAGTATGCATAAATATATGCCATAAGAATCAATCTACTGTTCCAGTTATCCATTGTAAGAATGTATAGACAACCATCTACAAATATGTATACTATTACAAAATGTGCTGTTTACTGTATTAAAGCAGGCCATGGTCATATAGAAATGCACTAATTCGACCCACAGTATGTCCTTCACTAATGAACCACCTGTGACAAAGCTAAAATAGTGATGTTCTCGGTTTACAGTCTGTCTCCTTGTTTAGACGTGTTGCATGGAGTATAAATTGACAAGGGAGGAAGTATTTGGACACACGTCTTTGCGAAGCCTGAGCTAAGTACTGATTTTGTGTCCACTCCACAGCTGTGATGTGTATTCTCTGTAATATTGTTTTATTCACTCTGTAATAAATCTTTGAACCTAAAACCTTCTCCTTACCGTCTCTCCAAGGTCAAATTAACTGAACCCGACAGTGTGAACTAAGCTATTGTTTTGGGCAACCCAAAAGGATTCCTTGACCACAATATACAGAGATAAGCAAAAATATACTAATAATAAAAGTTTCAAGAATCAAGTTTCAAGAATCTAAATTGAACTGTAGCAGAGATTACCCTATCAGGGGATACTGAACAGCACAACACACTTCATGCTTCCATGTGCTAGCACTTCACTGCACACAACACACTGGGGTTTTGGTCTCTCTGTTTTGTCCTCAATGTAAGAAAACCCATATTTAATGTAGTCTGTGTCATATTTGCGTTTTAGCCATGTTTACAAATGCTCGAATTAATGAGTGCTAACTGATGTGACGACGTTAGTGTTATTGTCAGACAACGCTGGTAGCACACGCTACTGCATGAGTGCTGCGTCATGGGAAACGTATGTCCTTCAAAATAAAAGCGCAGCATCAGAAATTCGGTAGACTTCAAAATAAAAACTGTTTTCCCTTTTTTTTCACGCACACACCCACTCAAAATGGCCATGCAACCCACTTTTGGGTCGCGACCCACAAGTTGAGAACCACTGCTCTAGGCAAAAGAGCCGCTCTTGGTACTGCACTTTGTTTATCTCTTTTGTTTTGGTCTGACGTTTGGGTTGGATTTCAGTGGGTATAGGGGAGGAGTTCTGGATCAATTGAATAAGTTACTAAACAGCGCAGTACCAAGCGAGGCTCTTTTGACGGCATCACAGATTCTACCTCAATTAAAAATAGATCGATAAACATCCTTCCTGGCGACTCAAGATAAGCACTGATGAGGAAGAGACGACTGCTGCTCAGCAACATCTCTCGTTGAGTTGCCCCAGCAACAAAACCACCAAAACTCAGGAGAAATTGCATCCGCGCATATCACGTTTTCAACACACTTTCCATATAGACAGTAGAGATGAAACCAGGTGAAGCGCTGGTGAGAGCCCCATCTCTCTATGTACACAATTCGGCAGATATGAGCCCATAAGCACAACCCTTAACTTCTTGGAATCAATAGTAATGCAGCAGTGCCGCAGGGAAGAGAGGTAATTATCTCAAGGTTCTCTGGTATAATTGAACAGATGTATTTTAGAAATGGTCTGGTTCACCACTGAAACGCCATTGGTACTATCCTCCTACGCTGATATTATAGTCTGTAATACAAAAAGGGAGTGTGAGTGTGTGTGAGAAAGAGAGAGAGAGAAATATATTAGTACATTTACATTTAGTCATTTAGCTGACACTTTTATCCAAAGCGACTTACATGTTCTGTACGACAAGTCATCAGGAAGGGTACAACTCTATCAGCTGAGTAACAATGTTCATCAAAGTGTTGAGTGCTACAGTGTAGGTTAGTCTATTAGGACAAGTGCATGACAGTAAGGTTAGTTAGGGTTACATTATTATTATTTATATTTTTTTAATTTAGATAATGGTTGAAGAAGTGCGTCTTTAGTCGACGGCGAAAGATTGGACGGGTTTCGGCTGTCCTAACTGGGGTGGGTAGTTCATTCCACCATTGTGGGGCAAGGACTGAGAAAAGGCAGGTTCTCCTTGATGACCCTCCCGGAGCTCGGATAGGAGTGGGTCTGAGATGGCCAGAAGATGCAGAGCGTAGGGGTCTTGAGGGTGTGTAGTTAGAGACCATTGACCGGAGGTAGGCGGGAGCAGTTCCCTTTGCCGCATGGTATGCCAGGTTGAGGGCCTTGAAGCGGATTCGTGCAGCAATGGGGAGCCAGTGCAGGTCCCTAAGAAGTGGGGTGACATGGGCCGACGTCTGTAGGTTTGAGATCAGGCGGGCCGCTGCATTCTGAATGAGTTGAAAAGGCTTGGTGGCAGTGGCCGGGAGGCCAGCAAGTACATATCTCATGAAAGACCGGAGACAACCGGAGGAAAGACAATTAACATTTGACCCTGTGGAATCACCAGCCATTCACGAGTTTAGACTAAAGATATTTGACCTTGCAAGACTATGAATTCAAGGAGTTTTTTTTGTCAACTCATTCTCGTCATACATCATTCATCGCCGGAGTGTGAATCAGCTCTCCCTGTTCTCCCTGCATCCGCCATGGCTCTGATCCGCGCATGTGTAGTATGTGTGCGGGGGCTCCAGCCGCGGTGCTGCTGCCGGTGATAAGGAAGTGTCCGAGGCCCGCGCCTGGCGAGTGGCATCTCCCCTCCATCACCTCCTCTCATTTAATTCCCCTCCTTTAAAGAGGAGACATCAGGATGCACCGGCCCCCGAGGCTACCTCTATGATTCACTTTCCTCTCAGCCTCCCTCTCTCTTTGTTTCACTCTGCCCCCGCCCTCTCTCTCTCTCTTCCTCTATCTTTACTTCTCTCTGTCTAGCACTGTCTTCCTCTTTCTCTCTCTTCCTCTATCTTTACTTCTCTTTCTCTCTCTGTCTTCCTCTTTCTCTCTATCATCTATCTTTACATGTCTTCCTCTTCCTCACTCTTCCTCTATCTTTAATTATTTCTCTCTGTATTCCTCTTCCTATCTCTTCCTATATATTTACTTCTCTCTCTGTCTTCCTCTCTCTACCTCTATCTTTACTTCTCTCTGTCTGTCTCTGTCTTCCTCTATCTTTACTTCTCACTGTCTGTCTGTATTCCTCTTTCTCTCTCTTCCTCTATATTTACTTCTCTCTCTGTGTCTTCCTCTTTCTCTCTCTTCTTATTTACTTCTCTCTGTCTGTCTCTCTCTTCCTCTTTCTCTCTTCCTCTATCTTTACTTCGCTCTGTCTGTCTCTCTCTTCCTCTTTATCTCTCTTCCCATATCTTTACTTCTATATCTCTGTCTTCCTCTTTCTCTCTCTTCCTCTATCTTTACTTCTCTCTCTCTCTGTCTTCCTCTTTCTCTCTATTCCTCTATCTTTACTTCTCTCTCTCTCTGTCTTCCTCTTTCTCCCCCTCCTCTATTTTTACTTATCTCTCTCTGTCTTCCTTTTTCTAAGATAAGATAAGATAAGATATTCCTTTATTAATCCCCTTGGGGAAATTCCAGCGACACACACATACAGCTCATCGTCTCATTAATAATAACAACATCACAATCATTACATTTTTACAGTAACAACGGCACAGCATAAATTCACACAGACATGTACATTTGTTGACACATGTCATCTACAGTACGCCATATGCGATAGTCAGGCTGCAACAACAACAAAGTGTCGTCGTGCCAGGTGGCGGGAGGGAGGGAGGGATGGACGGGCGGGATCGGGGGGCGTGTAGCTTTATGCCAAGCAAGCAGTGCAAAAATTTACCATAGTGGCATGCAGTAATGCGCCTTTCATTTTCCGCCGCCCAGCGCCCAGGTCGCGCGGAAATAGGCTGTCTATTGCCATTCTCTTTGACAAACTCTAACCTTAACCAGCTCCTTAACAACGCCTAAACTTAACCGTTCTAACCTTAACCAACTCCGAAACAATGCCTAACCTTAACCTTAACCTTAGAAATTATATTGCCATTCTCTTTGACAAACTCTAACCTTAACCAGCTCCTTAACAGCGCCTAAACTTAACCGTTCTAACCTTAACCAACTCCGAAACAATGCCTAACCTTAATCGGCGAAAGAATACACGTTAAAAAAAAATCACGTTAAAAAATATTTTCGATGGGATTCGAACTCGCCAGCAAACAAGCCATAGGATCCACAGCCATGTGTCCTTGCCAATTGAGCTATTTGCTAGATACTGAATAAGGGGCGGTGACTTATATATATTGAGCTCCGCTCGTGTCGCATGCGCGGGCACCTCGCGCGAGCACGCCGGCGCACGCACGCACCTGAGCGAGCACGCCGCCGCCGGTGCACGCACGGTAGCATTTGTCTGAAAAGAAGGGCGCTTTACCGCACTAGCGTGCGGTGACGAATGCGGAAGCATTTTTGCACTGCTTGCTTGGCATTAACGTACAGGCGATCGGCGGAGACAGTCTAGGATCCCCTCCTACAACGTGCATACTGTTGGCAGCCGTCCAGAAAAATTCTTACGGCGCTAGGCGTACACACGGGAGGGGGGGAGGTTCTCCCCCTTCCTCTATCTTTACTTATCTCTATCTGTCTTCCTCTTCCTCTATCTTTACTTATCTCTCTGGCTTCCTCTTTCTCCCCCTTCCTCTATCTTTACTTATCTCTCTCTGTCTTCCTCTCTCTTCCTCTATCTTTAATTATTTCTCTGTCTTCCTCTTCCTCTCTCTTCCTCTATCTTTACTTCTCTCTCTCTCTGTCTTCCTCTTTCTCTCTCTTCCTCTATCTTTACTTCTCTCGCTCTGTCTTCCTCTTTCTCCCCCTTCCTCTATATTTACTTATCTCTGTCTTCCTCATTCTCTCTCTTCTTCTATCTTTACTTATCTGTCTCTGTCTTCCTCTTTCTCTCTATTCCTCTATCTTTACTTCTCTCTCTCTCTCTGTCTTCCTCTTTCTCCCCCTTCCTCTATCTTTACTTATCTCTCTGTCTTCCTCTCTCTTCCTTTATCTTTAATTATTTCTCTATGTCTTCCTCTTCCTATCTCTTCCTCTATCTTTACTTCTCTCTATCTGTCTTACATTTACATTTACATTTAGTCATTTAGCTGACGCTTTTATCCAAAGCGACTTACAAGTTCTGTACGACAAGTCATCAGGAAGGGTACAACTCTATCAGCTGAGTAACAATGTTCATCAAAGTGTTGCGTGTTACAGTGTAGGTTAGTTTATTAGGACAAGTGCATGACAGTAAGGTTAGTTAGGGTTAGATCTTCCTCTCTCTTCCTCTATCTTTACTTCTCTCTCTCTGTCTTCCTCTTTCTCTCTCTTCCTCTATCTTTACCCTTAGCCCTTAACCCTCACAGAATATACATATACCAATAAAACAAGACAGATAGTCTAACAACAGTGTCTTATTTAATAGTGTATAGTTATGGAAAGATTTAGAGATTGCATCAAAATGCAAGCAGTGCTTAATTTGATCCTTCTCAGATTGGGCCTGGCACCTGTTTGATGGGATCCAGCACCTCCACCGTCACCATGGTAATCCGTGTAAAAACCCTGCTTGATTAATTGTTATCCGCTCTGTTGTTCATTTATTACACCTGCACACGCAGAACCATGCAAAGGGGGTATTGCACTCGATGGTGTCCGCGCATCTGTATGTCTGTCCGGGGGAGCCGTCTACAGGACCTGAATCATCTACACAACCTGAATTATCTACAGGACCTGAATCATCTACAGGACCTGAATCATCTACAGGACCTGAATCATCTACACAACCTGAATCATCTACACGACCTGAATCATCTACACGACCTGAATCATCGACAGGACCTGAATCGTCTACAGGACCTGAATCATCTACAGGACCTGAATCATCTACAGGACCTGAATCATCTACAGGACCTGAATCATCTACAGGACCTGAATCATCTACACAACCTGAATCATCTACACGACCTGAATCATCTACAGGACCTGAATCATCTACAGGACCTGAATCATCTACAGGATCTGAATCATCTACAGGAGCTGAATCGTCTACAGGACCTGAATCATCTACAAGACCTGAATCATCTACAGGACCTGAATCATCTACATAACCTGAATCGGTCAACGACAAGTTTGGACTTCAAATGGACCTTGTGTCTTCCGTGTTCACGAGAAGAGTCCATACGATTGACCCACTGCTGTGGTTTTCAAGGCTTGAAGACGCATTGCCAAGTGGCCTAGCAGCGGTGTTCAACTCACTTGAAATCGGGAGCACAAACTCACAAGTTCCATTTAAAATGCAATGAACCAGAAATGTTCATGCTTTAGGAATCCCAAAACAGGGCCATATTTGTTTTAGTTTTTGACGACTGCATACCTTTTTTGCAAAGCTTAGCTTTATACTTTGTACATGCATGAGCCTGGTCTCTTTTGAAAGGTAACATTCAGAAGTTGCTAAAGCAAAAAAGAAGAATCACTTTGAGTGATAATGAAATAAAGTAACAGAGGTTTGAACACGCTGAAATAAAAGTTTTTTGTACTCACATTTCTGTTTAGTGGTTGCCAAATGCCAGTTCCAGCATAGAGGTATGAGCTGGAAAACACTGCGGTTCCATAGCCTGAAGTCTTATGTACTACAGGTTCAGGTTTCTTAAAAATATTGGTAAAGTGTGTACTGGTAAAAAACTGCGTGATTTTCCAAGATGGCCATCCACTTCAATTCATTCTGAGGCTCGAGTCATAACAACGGACTTCTTCGCAACTTTCACCACCTTCCCCCACTCTCACCCGCTCGGCTGCAGTTTCTTTCAGAGCGAACGCTCGTTGGCTACAATGGTGATCAATAATTTTCGCCATCAGCCGTGATTGGTCAGTTCTAGACCGTTCACAACCAGACATGGTCATTTGATGGAGCGGCTTGTCGGATGACGCTCGCCGGATATATCGTCATTTAACTCGAGACCCGAAGCATGCAGCTGGTTGAGTGTGGTGGCAATCGAAATGCGACAATTTCACATTTCGAATGGTGCGTTGGATGATCCTCGAAAAATGCAGCCCGACCCGGTAGACAAGCACAAAGTGCATAAGAGGTTAAACTTGGTACCCATACTGTTCAACATTTCACAGTATTTGACCATTATGGCTCTGTTGTCAAGACCTTTACGGTATGTTTCGATCCAGAACTTCCCCAATATGTTGCCAGACCTGTTGGATTCTGTGAATTGTTGCTTGCAGATATATATTTTTCTAACGTTCCGACGGCCCGCCTGCAGCATATTTGCCCTCGTTTGTCGGTGTTATGGTTTGAAACCGACCCCAACAGCACGGCACAGACAGGTAGTTCAGAGTTAGCCAAAGACTAGGGCGTATTTATTTCTGAAACAGGAATGAGCGAAATAACAATAAGAACAACAAAGGGGAGAATGTTCTTGGCAGAGTTGTCTGCGGCTCTGCAGATCGTCCCGGTATTGAGATGGTGAAGCGGCGTAGCGCCACTGCCTCTGCGGCTCTGCAGCTACAGCTGCAGCAGTCCAGTACAATCACACGTGCCTTAATCTTCAGTGTTACCAACACACAAGTTTAGCTGAGTCCAGTACAATCACACGTGACTTAATCTTCAGTGTTACCAACACACAAGTTTAGCTGAGTCCAGTACAAAACAACAACGGCAAATCTTCAGTGTTATCCAAACACACAGAAAACAGAGAATCCAAAAGGTTCGTTCCAAAAACTCACCAAAGCGCAAATGCGCAACGCGGGCAACGAGGCACAGCTCCAACGGATGATAGAGAAACACAACAGCGGCGACTTCCATAGACGTCCTGAAGAAAAACAGACAAGGTACAACAACGGGGGGAACAGGCAGCAGCAGTGGTAATCCAAAACAACCCGACAACGATTGACAGAAAGACCCGAGTATATGAAGGGCTCTGGAGCGCTGATTACAAACAAACGACAGGTGCGTGACGGCAATTGGTAATTGACCTAGAAGCGTGTGGCGGCAATGAGCCAATCCTCCTCACAGTACCTTGAAGCGTGTGGCGGGAATGGGCCAATCCTCACAGTCGGCGTCACGCTATGTTATTGTCTGTCAACCAACACATCGGTTGAAAGCTAAAATGGCCACCATTTGATTGACATGCTACTTGGCCTATAAGTGCTTACAATTTCAGGTTATAAAATCAAACAGCCAACGAGCGTCAGTTTCGAAAAAGTTACCACCTCCGGTTTTGCCTCCCGGTGACCAGACCAATCACCTCTGATGGTGAAAATAATTGACAGTGTTTGTAGCCAATGAAATTCTGGAAACAACGATATCTTACGTGAGGGATATTTCCCAGGATATATATGTTTTTTTCTCTGGCGAAAGAAGAAGACTCGTTCGACATCTGCTGCGTGTACATCAGTGGCGGTTCTAGGCGCTTTTTAGGGGGGCTGAAGCCCCCCTAAATGTCATATTAGCCCCCCAGGGTTTAAAAAAATGTAATACATTTTTTCTTTTTTTATTCTTGTTTTATTATTATTATTATTACAGACATGGATTGCCGGTAGTAGCCTGTTGACCTCATTGGTTAACTATAAAAAAAAAATGAAAAGAAATTCAAAGACGTTGGTAACGTCAAGTCCCAGTCCAACATTCAACACAATAACTGGAAGCAGTTGTAGCTAGCTACCTACTGTAACTAGTTTAGTAATAGTGAATTTGCCAGTGCTGATGGGCAACAAGACAAGTATCGCTGCTGGCGGGACAAAACCTCCTAACTCCATATTTTTTTATAATTTTTTTTAATTGTTTTATCAACTCAGTAGATCATCCTCCATGTGTGTGTGGTTTTACAAAGTCTACACAATGGGAAAGCATTAAACCAATCATCTGTCTAAACCTCGTAACTCTATTCGCCCTCAAATCTGTGTTCGTTTTTCTCATCTGCTGAAAAGTTGGGTTTTTGGAGTTATGAGGTTTTGTCCCGCCAGCAGCGGTATGTTGAAACGTTAGCTAGCACTATATAAAATTACTGACTATTCTGACGTAGAGCGTTGTCAAATTGGTCATTAGTTCCATGGTGTTGGTGTAATAATAGCGTCAAAGAACATTAGCTAATGTTAGCTAGCTGATGCTATTCGCTAGTTAGCTATCAAGCTAATGTCAGTTCAGCTAATGTTAGCTAGCTATCCCAGCTAATCTGCTTGCTACAAAGGCTTATTGCTGCCACGCAAAATGAAAAAAATATGTCGTGGCCTCAACATTTTATTTTGTTACCTCAAAGTGTATTTAGTTACCTCAAATGTATCAATTTTGGGCTCAAAATAATATTTTGTGGCTTCAAATATTTTGTTCCCTCAAATTAATCAATTTGAGGCGTCAAAATAATATTTTGTTCCCTCATGATTTGAACAAACCTTCACTCACTGGAAATGTCTTTTTCCCATAGATGTATATACGAAAATGTGAGTCTCTCTCTCCCTCTCTATAACGCATTGAGCGCTCCGTAATATGATCATGATCTGTAATGCTCTGGGTTCCCTCTCCCGGGAATCCAGCTGTCAGTCTGGAATGTTTTCACCTGGTGGTTGGTATTTGCATTTTGGTTGTCACGCCCACATTCCTGTGTTGTCACTGATTGGTACTCTCCACTGTTGCTGTCACTGTGCTGTCAATTTGCTGTCACTGCTAATTGATTGGAATGTTTGGTTGGTGACTACTTATGCTTTCTCTGTTTCCTTGTTTGTTGTCGAGGCTTCAGAAAACCGTTCGTGTGGGAAGGAGCTGGTCAGAGTTTGCTGAGCCACTCGCGATGCACTTATATTACTTTTGCCTGTTCTCTCTGTTGACGCCCGGCGTATTTCCTGGATTATCGCTGCTCTGTGTGTTTTAATAAAGACACAACCTTAGAAATAGCTACCTATCTCCGTCTCTCCATGTCTCCTCCACCATTGGACTCACTACTCACCCACCTACGTAACAATGATCATTATGATCGACTGAATTTTTTTTATTAATACTGTTGTCCATAATGTTACCTAAATGTCATAAGTGAATTGTATAGAAACAACTCACCAAAATTGACTATTGCACAACTGATTTGCCAATAAAATCCACCAATGACTCAATGTTGAAATATATATTTTTTAAAGAAGAAAGAAAAGATAAATGCAATCAGGTGACATTTGAACACAATGTTTGAGTTTTGTGCATGTGAACTGCAGACTGTGTGAAGAACAGGCAAAAATCACAAACTGGTGATTTTCACACAGCCATTTTTGTTCACTGTTTCAAACCCAAGAAGTAAACTGTGAAGTAGGGCAGAGGAGGAAAGGGGTTCCATGACTGTTTTGGACAACTACTGTGAACAGAAAGGTATGCAAACACATGTTTCTCACGTGTCGTGTTGATGATTAATTAGGAGGATGATTGATAAGTAGGCCTATTGTGATTATGAGATGATAATGATGATGAGTAGGCTATAGGCAAATTAATGGGGGGGATGCAATCCACACAATTAGCTATGTAGTGGTTTAATGCATTTTGGTGGAATATGACTGTAAGCCCAACAGCTAGCCGATGTTTGTGTGGTGTGGTGAAATTATACAGTTGATGAAAACGTGTACGTCCCATCATTGTGGACATAACATGTGTAACAATTAGCCTTCTACCCTAGGCTCCATTGTCACACCAGAAGATGATACAATATTCGGTACACTGCACATTGTGTTGTTTATCACGACAGTCTTGTTTAGTTTCAGCAGCACCTAGGTGTTGCCTGTGCTCCAGGCGCTATGGTGTCGATGTGTTCCATGACTTCTTCTCTTTCCCCCCGACCTGTCACACCAGCACCATCTCTGTGTTCCAGGACCTTCTAATATACAAATGAAGCACCGCAGGCGAGGTAATATAATTTCCACCGTGGAAATGTGGGAGGAAAATAATGAGTGGATGTGTGCGTCACCGGCACCGCTGTGTGCCTTGGCTAATAGACCTCTCACAGGCTCTGACGTATTTTCGCATTAGCCAGAAATAGCCCGGAACCGTTAGCATTGCAGGTCAGGTGAATGACTTCTGGTCATTTAGGGTTAGCGATATGGCTCTTAATCCCCTTAAGCCCGAGCGGTCCAATACCGGACAGACAATAATACAGTCCATATTAATTCATGTAGCGTTTTTTTTCTTCAAATGTAGCCAAGAGTAAATACCATAACGCTATCAAAACAGCAGTCAACGTGTATATTTTCAGCACTACATTTGTTTACCAATGATTTTAAGTGTTATTAGCAAAATGATGCGTTCATAAATATCAGGGCGCATCCCGGCGGAAACTGGATGAATTAGATGGAAATAAAGGAAGCTGGCATACGTGTTTGTAGTCCTTTGAAAGAAGAGACCCAGGGCTTTCGATGGGCTTTTGAATTTCATAAAACTACACTTCCCAGCACACGCAAGCCTCTGTCCATCATCTGACTTCCAGCTTGAACTTTATTTTGTATAGTTATTTTCGGGATCACATGTCATGGGTTGAACAAACCTGAACATACGGTTATCTATATAACCATACTTATGTGAGTAATAGCGACGATCTGCGCCTACTGGAATATATCCCTATATCAGTCTATATACTGAATAAATTCTCCACATGCACCTATACACACCCATTCGCCTGGCCACACCCCCATCCGCTCCTCTACATAAGCAGGGGTGTGGCCATACTAACAGCTCCTTCCCAAGTCTTTCACCACCAAGGCGAAGACCACAGGGTCCTCAGTGAGTCCGGCGCAGAGCGTCGCTATTACTCACATAACTATGGTTATATAGATAACCGTATGTTATGTTATCGCCATAGCTTCCGCTCTGCGCCTACTGGAATACAGGAGCTGAGCAGAGCGGAAGCTCGACAAATGTACCCGCTGAGGCACCCCACAACCATCAGAACCGGGGTGGACCCGAGCCCCCGGACCCCCCTAGTGGAGGACGGGAGGGAATCGGATCCGACTGTACGAAGAGGGGTCTAGCAACTCAAACGCACAGGGTGAGCAGACCGTGGGACTTACCTTCCCACAGAAGAACACACGACTACACAAACGCGCAACCCACATGCCACTAGGGAACGAACGGGAAGAAATAAAAAAAACTGTTACAACCCCTAATATCACAGGGTCAAGGGCAAAACCCAACCCCGTGGCAAGGCCGTAGCAGCAGAGCGCGAAGGAGGACCCAGCCCCAGGAAGGGACTGGACCCCCCGGAAAAGAGGGCCTGGTGAGGCCAATGACGCAGCAGCATCGAGACCCCACCAAGCGGTCACTAGTGACACCACCCCCACATCGCCAGCGTATTCGGACAGGGCCCATCCAAGAGCAGGCCCTTCCCCCCTACAGCACGCCGCCCTGAAGCACTCAAGAGGCTACACCCACAGCGGGACCAGGCAGCGCACCGGGGAGACAACCCCCAAAAGAGGTCGATCCCTCAATCCAGGCAACAGGCCACTCGACCTGAGCCTGGAGCACTGCGGACTAGACAGGCGCCAAAGGGGTCTGCTGAAAACAGCACCCCGGCGGAAGGGGCGTACGGTATGCTGTGCACCATGTCGCAGCCTCCACAAAAAAAACCTGCCCCTCTAGAGGGGCCGAGTCAGAGAAGGCAGACACGATTGGCAGACGTCATGAAAGGTGCAGGGGCACACTCACAGGCAGACGGGGCCAAGCCTGGCCTACCCCGAGAGTTGACTCCACTACCAACACACCTGGAAACCAACTACCACCTTGGTTCTAATAATAATCTATTCCGTTATCTCCCCCCAGAGATGAATGAGAATTCATCGAGACTAACCTAGTACACTGGCGCTCGGAAGAGACAAAACTCCATCCTAGTTGCCCCATAAAAACGCTGTTTCAATGATGAGCAACCAAGGCACGCAAGCCCATGCGTGGTTCCACACAGAAGCACCCAGGGCCAGCACTATGTACACGTCCTGACCCAAAACATATCAATGGTAATTCTAACAAGAACCCAGATAACGTTCCCTCCAAGCCGCCTGGGAGAGCGGCAGGAAGCTGGCCAAGACACAGATATGGGTCCCATATGACGCGTCCGAGGGAAAACACCGCTGTCAACCCTGCCCTATAAAAGAGAGGAGACAGGGAACCCCCAGAGAGAGACTTCCCACGTGAGTAATAATTGAAAAGATATATGCGACATTGAGCTACGTGAACAATTGGACTAAGACTCTCTGAGGAGGAGGCTCTGAAACTCTTGAGGGGGCTCCTTTACTGAGAGGGAGGTTCTGAAACTCACAGAGGAGGCTCTGAAACTCCCTGAGGAGGAGGCTCTGAAACTCCCTGAGGAGGAGGCTCTGACCCAATACACACTACTAGTAGGGAGCAGAGCAGAAGAACAAATAGTCTCTACTGCATTGCATCACCTACCAAGCTCAAGACACATACAACAGAGCAGAACTTCTTTTTAAGTTCTCACGCACCGCATAACTCATCTTGACAATAACAGAGGTCCACAACATGGAGCCTGAAAATAACTCACGGAAGTCTCACAACCATTAGAAACGCGCCCAGTGACGTACTCTATGGTGGGGGGAATTCCGAGACCCACTGCCCAAATATGGCATGGGACCAGGAAACTCCCCCCCCCCCTCCCTACCCTGTGACGCGCTGACCCAGCAACGTGACAGGAAGCCCGAAGGACAGGAGGTCCAACCCCCTGACCAATCAGAAAAAGGGGAGGGAGGGTTCATCAGTTCACCCCCTCATGACCCCTCACCCCTGATACGATGCAATGACAAAGCAGAGCCATAACACCAGTCATAGCGTACTACATGAAGCGCATGTATACCTGTCAAGGGAACAGCTTCACATAGGCTCATGTGCGAACCTGCCACCTGAATTTTTACACCTTTTCCTAAAGGAAGAAAAAACACAGACCAAGAGAGGGCCAAGGGCCCTGGTACAAGAGCTTACACATGTAACTTCTGTAGGCCAACACCTAACCCAGTTGTGGATCTTAACGACACACACAACCCTCCATCACAACAAAAAAGGGCGAAAGTACACTCTCACTACCGTAAGAGGAACGCCGTTTTTCATAACGAGAGAAGACACAAGTCCTCGATTAAGTACTGGCCACAGGCCTTGCTAAGTCCACATGACAGCGACCAAACAATTTTCAGAAAAAAAATTGTCTCTCTAATATGGTGGGGGGAATTCCGAGACCCACTGCCCAAATATGGCATGGGACCAGGAAACTCCCCCCCCCCCTCCCTACCCTGTGACGCGCTGACCCAGCAACGTGACAGGAAGCCCGAAGGACAGGAGGTCCAACCCCCTGACCAATCAGAAAAAGGGGAGGGAGGGTTCATCAGTTCACCCCCTCATGACCCCTCACCCCTGATACGATGCAATGACAAAGCAGAGCCATAACACCAGTCATAGCGTACTACATGAAGCGCATGTATACCTGTCAAGGGAACAGCTTCACATAGGCTCATGTGCGAACCTGCCACCTGAATTTTTACACCTTTTCCTAAAGGAAGAAAAAACACAGACCAAGAGAGGGCCAAGGGCCCTGGTACAAGAGCTTACACATGTAACTTCTGTAGGCCAACACCTAACCCAGTTGTGGATCTTAACGACACACACAACCCTCCATCACAACAAAAAAGGGCGAAAGTACACTCTCACTACCGTAAGAGGAACGCCGTTTTTCATAACGAGAGAAGACACAAGTCCTCGATTAAGTACTGGCCACAGGCCTTGCTAAGTCCACATGACAGCGACCAAACAATTTTCAGAAAAAAAATTGTCTCTCTAAGCAAGAGCACAACCCCAGCAGAAGCTGAGGGGTTACACCGTATCCCCAAAAACATAGTGAAACAACACACATATTGTAAACAAAATCATGTTTGAGGGGAGGGGGGGCTGGCCCAGGGGAAAACCGGGGAAACCCACCCCTCATCACCTTACCCCTGATACGACGGCAATGTGTAGAGTAAGCTTTACATCACGCACGCCAGCACAGCCGAAGACCTTGTTTGAACAGGTATAGCGCTGTTCATGTGTGAAAAAACTTGCCACCTGTTTATTGTCATCACAAGCTGAGAGAGGGACTCATCCCTCGATCATATGCCACTATGCACAACATTGTAGGGTAACTCAGCCAGTTGTGGGCTCAGCCACGTTGTATAACGTTACATGAACACAAAACTTCTCATCATACAACCAAAACCCAGTTCATTTTTACTCACATAAAAAACATCGCTGTTTCTAGGTAGAGAGAAAAGCACAAGCTTTGGCCAGCGGTACCCAAGCTATACAAGCGACCAAAAAAAATTCACACTAGGGATGTCCCGATCCGATCACGTTTTCGGGGGCCGATCACGTGATTTTCAGAAGATCGGGATCAAAAAAATATATAAAAATCTGGATTTTTTATTTTATTTTTTTAACAAACATGACCATGTTCATGTCTTAAACTCATACTGGGACCTTACTTTTGGTTTTAAATTGCATATCATCATTTATTTATTAATTTTATTTATTTATCACAGAGCAGAAGAATTTTGCCAAAACAAACGCATTTCCTTTGATTTAATTATACATCAAATGATTTATGTCAAGGATGAGGGACATCCACTAGTTGCAGAACTTGCAGTCACCTGATTTTTACAGACGATGGCGCCATTGCTCTCATGAAGCAGCAGGTTGGAGGCGGAGTTTTTAGATTACTCCGGTTGCAATGCCTCGCTTGAATGAAGTAAACTTTTCACCTGGATAACGTCAACATTCAGAGTGAATGTAATGTGAGAAATTGGGGGGGGGGGATTTTATTTTAATTTTTTTCATAATATATATATTTTTTTGATCGGATCGGGAAAGATCGGTATTGGTAGATACTCAAAATCACATGATCGGGATCGGATCGGGAGCAAAAAAAATTTATCGGGACATCCCTAATTCACACATAGCACATGTCGTATCTCCAAATGTAGTGAAGCAACATACGTTTTGGAAAAAACATCGTTATTAACAAAACATTCGGGAGGGGAAGGAAGGAAGAGTGGGGTAATGTCCAATGGACCCTTACCTGCACCAACGAACGCAGGATGAGAAGGCTGCAACACAGGCTGGTCTCCACGTTGACGAAAAGGCCTCTCGCTGGTGGGGCAAAAGAAGCTATGGCCGGAGCGAGGCTCCGGCGAGACGCCCCCCTCCAGCAGCCAGTCATGGTGCAGGCCCAACTACATCTTCTGTCAAAGATGACGTCGTAGTCAGAGTGCTAGGGCCTGCTATTCTCACGGCTAATGTTCAACGGCACAAGCAAACAGCTCACTCTAGGCTAACTGATAGCATCAGGCTAACGTTCCCAGCCGAGCAACTGGCTAACAGGTAGCTCAACCTGGCTAGGAAGCAAGCTAAGCAGCTACCACTGAAACTGTACAACGTGAGAAAACAATATAGGCCAACACTTCAGACAGCCGCTGTCTGTCCCTCTCCTCATCTGAAGAGAGAAGAGAAAAATAAGTCAACACAGTCTTCAGAACGGTGTTTATCAGACACAGCGGCGTCTGCCACAAGTCCCTCACAGCCGACTTGAGCATGGGATTGATTGATTGATTGATTGAAAATTTTATTAACAGATTGCAGAATGGGTACAGTACAGTACAGCTCAATACATACAATTGTTAAGGGGATGCAGACCAGAGAAAGACTTTCGTCTTGTTTACATCAGGGTCCCCCATTTTCAATTCATCATAACATATATGACATACATGACCTACAGATAGACAGTACTGCTACATCTATACATTAATGACATACCAGATTTGCAAATTCTTCTTCAAATGTCAGTAAAGTGGTTTTGTTTGCATTTGTTTGTTTGAAGTTCAAGTTCAACTCAAAAGATTGCTGTACATCATGATAATCATACACATATTTTATATCATTTGAAAGCCCTAGTTGTTATCTTCAATATGGTACCATAATATATGAGGTACTTTTAACATACTCACTAACAAATATTCCATAACAAACCCATGAAGTTCAAGTTCAGGAAGGTTCAGATTTGGGACGCTAGATGTAAAAGGGGTTATGAAGGAATTTCCATTTTCAACTGAAATAAGCCCCGCCCCATTTCATACCTCATTTGTTTGTTGTAGAGACTTATGGTAGGTGTCAATGAAGACTACTAGATTACTATTTTAATTGGTTTAGGTTAACCAGCCCCCATGTTAACTCATTCAGTGCCGGGGATTAGCCATGGCCCTGTGGTCGCATTGCCAGGCTTTAAAATATAGGACTGAGTCACCTTGTTTATAGAGCTATAACTATATTCTATATTATAGCTATGCATACAATACCATAGCCCATTTGACATCACCTATCTATCGTTCAATATGTGAGAAAGAATGAATTTTTCCATCCATACGTTCCCGTGTTATACCGTGGTGAATATAAGTATGGTTTTAGAGCGGTCTAGGGTAATTCATGAAATCCTGAGTTAAAGCCCTATATGTCGATTCCACTATAGACGTTGCCATTTCTTGCCTGTATACGCTAGTATCCCAAAATCAAATCTATATCATAGCTATTATGTTCCATCATGAATGCATGAAAGGGGGGGGGGTCGTTTCTGATTATTTGATTGTCAGTAACGGCATTCGTATTGAACACTAAAAACGGTTATCAGCCCGATCGGTATGAAAGCATTGCAGGATCAAGATAAAATCTACGTCAAAACGTCCTTACCTGTGATCGTGAGTATTCCAAAAATAATATATATAATATTTATAATTTATAATATAATATAACAATTGTTTGATCGCCATCTGGTATATCCAATGTCCATTTGGTCGACGGCATAATCCACCACAACATATAGATCGGAGATATTTGACGCGCTTCGATGGAACCGGCAGAACGGCTGCCCTCGCCCGACAAGGAAACATGAAACCGGAGACCTGTGGCCGTCCCTCAGAGAAAGATAGAAGGGTATAAAGGGTGCTCGATACCGCCGTCAAGTGTGATGCGGCCGGTATTGCACTTTTACATTCTTATGATGATTCCCCATGTTAACCCCGAGTCTGTGTGCCTGTAATGAATAGAAATATTGAATAAAAGAAATAACGATCAAATAACGAGTATACCCGTTGTTGGCGTTCAACGATTGGCGCCCAATAACGAGTATACTCGTCGTTGGCAGTGAATGAGTTAAGAGTGTTATAGTGTGTTAGTGTAATATTGTGATAGTGTAATAGGAATAGTGCAGGGATATCTACTTTCATTGTACTATGTGTGCCCCAACCACTAGACTTAAGCCTTGTCCAATGTGTAGGCTGTCTGGCAACTGTACTTGGTAGGCTAGTGACTAGGCTACTGTCTGTCAGCTGTCCTTGGTAGGCTAGTGACTAGGCTACTGTCTGTCAGCTGTCCTTGGTAGGCTAGTGACTAGGCTACTGTCTGTCAGCTGTCCTTGGTAGGCTAGTGACTATAGGCTACTGTCTGTCAGCTGTCCTTGGTAGGCTAGTGACTATAGGCTACTGTCTGTCAGCTGTCCTTGGTAGGCTAGTGACTAGGCTACTGTCTGTCAGCTGTCCTTGGTAGGCTAGTGTCTAGGCTACTGTCTGTCAGCTGTCCTTGGTAGGCTAGTGACTATAGGCTACTGTCTGTCAGCTGTCCTTGGTAGGCTAGTGACTATAGGCTACTGTCTGTCAGCTGTCCTTGGTAGGCTAGTGACTATAGGCTACTGTCTGTCAGCTGTCCTTGACAGACCTTGTCCATTCATATTGTGAAACCTGTGTCTCTGTAAGTCTCTGCCCCGTATCTCCCGCTCAACTCAAAAGTGAAAGTGAACAACGGGCAGCAGATGCGGCAATTTGAACATTAAATTGCAAGTAATATGCCAGTAACCTTTCAATAAATGTTTGGCTGTAATAAATTGGCTTTGGCAATGCAACATCATGAGTGGATTGGAGCAAATTTGATAGATATTAATACGCGCTCCTCGCTCAAGTGACATTAACGGTGCTCCGCTCCCCCATCCACTTGCGTGCTTGGTAACATAATTACTAATACAGATATTAAATAGAAGAAATATAGACTTAGCTTGATGTTCCCTTCTGGTTTTTTGTCTCCTCTTCTTCGCTGCCAGGAGTGGCAACGTTACTTGGTTGGTCACTCGTTTAGGAGTGACAGTACTATCTATAGCCTAGAAATGTTGGCCCAATCACTTGGCGCAGACATCGACTTTCCTCTTGTGTTTTTTCCCTGACCGACCAGTAGGAGTCGTTATTTGCAATGACCAGACTCATACCCCACCGGCTTCCCACCCACGAACCCTGCCAATTGTGTGCGTAGAGACCACTGACCAGGACGGAGGTACCGCTTACAGCTGGATTCGAACCCAGAGACCTATACTTTACCCAGCCGCGCCCACCTGTGGTTTTTGATTGAAGTCTAGATGGGAGTTGAGGGGGGGCTCTTTAGCTACAACAGTGAGTCCTGCCACATCCATAAGTACTCTGATGATACAGCTATTGTGGCGTGTGTGAGGAGTGGGCAGGAGAGGGAGTACAGGGACCTGGCGGAAGCCTTCGGTGACTGGAGTGAGAAGAATGGCCTCCTTCTGAACACCTCCAAGACCAAAGAGATGGTTGTGGACTTTCGTAGATATAAGCCCCCCCTTCATCCAGAAAACATCGGAGGGAAAGACATCGGGATGGTGGAGTCCTATAAATACCTGGGTGTGGACCTGGATAACAAACTGGACTGGTCTCTGAATAAGGATGTCCTCTACAGGAAGACACCGAGCCGGTTGTTTTTCCTGAGGAGGCTCAAGTAATTCGATGTGTGCAGTGACATGCTGTACATGTTCTATCAGTCAGTGGTGACTCACTGGGTGTTGTGGTGGAGAGGCGCACACATAGTAAGCTGCAGGCCATCAGGAACAATGACAGCAACCCTCTCCACCACACCCTGGCAGGACAGAGGAGCAGTGGATGGCTCATATCGTTGCGCTCACGGACTGAGTGGTACAGGGGGTCCTTTGTCCCCTGCAGCCATCAGACTGTTCAACATCATATGACCCCCCCCCTCTAAACACAAACAAAGAAGGACTGAAATGACTATGTTTGTAACTAATCAGATCCTTCCTCCCTGCCTCTCTCTCTCTCTCTCTCTCTCTCTCATGACCTGCTGCAGGCTGCCCTCCCCTATTGGACAATGTGCAATTTTATATTGTAATTTGATATACTGTAGCAATAATTCTTTACTTAACACTGCACACTATTTATTTATTCATTGGAACTTTTTAAACTTCAGCGCTGACCTTCATTGTTTGTTTGATTGTTGTATTGGTTGTCCTTTTTATCGCTTTTTATTGTCTGCCAACTGCATTGAGCTATAACCACCAGCTCCTTGGTCTTGCTGATGTTGAGCTAGAGGCGGTTGCTGTCGCACCACCCTACAACCTACAAAGCTCTCCACCAGGTCTCTGGTACACTGTGGCACGGTGGTGTAGTGGTTAACACTGTTGCCTCACAGCAAGAAGGTCCTGGGTTCGATTCCCGCTCTCCCTGCTCGCAAGCCTCCCCCCCCCCCCCCCCCCCTTATGTAATACTGTTGTTCATATTCAGTTTCTGATTGTTTAATGTCCTCCAGTTAAAGGGGGGGGGAGTAAACTTCAGACAGTTCATAATACTGTTTAGTTAAACGTTTAAAATAGAGATAGAAAGAGCACACGTACAGTATGACGAAGTCGAAATATATATTCATAATTAATTATATAAAATAAATGTGATGCTTTGAAGGCACAACAATTGCATTTCCAATTAATATTAGGTTAGAAAATACATGTGTGACTTCCTTTAATCGAATGTACATTTGTTAATATGATTACTGTTATGGATTAGTGTTGGGGGAGGACCAAAACGCAGAACAGGACGAGGAGAAGGCAATAGGCAACAGCGAGACACGAAGCCAGGGGTGAAGTCAAAAGTATAATGCTTTACTTGAGCACAAAATAAAGAAGGCACAGCAATGGCCGGCAGAGGGCAAACTACAAAACAAAGAATAATCTCATAAATGAGAGCAAGTCCCAAAGGCACAACAAAATCACTGCAAGGCAGGCAAAGAAAAATAGAAAAACTGACTACAAATAAAACCCTAACAAACGAGACGAACTTTACACGAAAACAAAGAATGGTGGAACAAACAAATGAACACTAGGAAACTTACTATAGGAACACAGGAGAACAGAACATGAACAAGGACGTGGAACATCAACAAGCGTGGACACCAAAACACAAGCAAACACTAGCAGGGATCTCAAACAATGAATCGACAAAGGGAGGCTGGTAAACGAGGCAGATATACACACTAATTGAGACATGAGGGTAATTGGGAACGCGACACACCTGTGAGGAAAAGCAGAACAAACACACAGGAGTACAGGACAAAAGATAACACAAGGCCAAAACAAACTGGGGAATACACTTAAAGGAAAACTCCAACATTTTGGGGAATTAGCTTATTTAACATATTCCCTGGAATTAGACTTAAGCATTACATCACGCGCAGGAGTGGGTTATGAGAATTAGACCATGCCTAGGGGTGGTCGTTAGACCCCCGTAGGCATGGTCTAATTCTCATAACCCACGACTGCGCATGGTGTAATGGCTTTTATACAACTGGCACATTCATCCAACCTTATTGCTATACAATAAACACACATTAATTGAAGATTTATTGACAAAACCATCCACAGAAAAAGTAGTTCAAAAAAAAGAAGAGACGTTGCAACCGTGTGTAGAAGCAGCGCTGTTTCAAGGCATGAGCGTGGGTTATGGGATTGATTGATTGAAAATGTTATTACAGATAGACAGTGCTTACATCTTTATACAATTGCCGAATTCATCCAACCTTATTGCTATACAATAAACACACATTAATTGAAGCATAATGGAGATTTATTCACAAAACCATCCGCAGAAAAAGTAGATCCAAATTTTTTTTAATTCTAGTCGCGTTAAAAAACGTCATGGGCTATAGGCTTTTAAAACAATTTAATAGGCTAAATTTCATTTTAACTTCTTTAATTCACATTTGTTTATTTCATTTCAATTTTCCCGACATAATGCTACCTGCCTTGTTAAGGGGATGCAGAAAATACTTTCGTCTTGTTTACATCAGGGTCCCCCATTTTCAATTCATCATAACATATATGACATACATGACATACAGATAGACAGTACTGCTACATCTAGACATTTATGACATACCAGATTTACAAATACAGTACTGTTTTGTAGGGTGATTATGGTGTATTTACATTGATGGTAACATTCCCGGTTATAGTGCAGTTTGTGAAAAGAGTACCTGGGTCATTATTTTGCCTCTTAGCTGGAACAGAATTCTCAGAACCTTCTGCACCTTCTGCAATGTGCTTTTGTGCAGATGAGCCTGCGAGAACATGGCTATAATTTTGCCTGTTTTCAAAATGTGGGGTCCAATAGGATTGCAGGGAAGACTCACATCTATCAATCAATCAATCAATCAGATTTATTTATAAAGCACATTTCACATGACGCGTGTCAACCAAAGTGCTGTACAGAGGGTAGATACACAAGATACATATAGACAACAATCACACTCCGTTTTATGGGAGGGCACACAGGCAAACACATAGGAAAACAGGGCATGAGTCAGTGAACGGGAAAGGCTAGTAGGTAGAAGTGTGTTTTGAGCCTCGATTTGAAGGCATCTATCGAGGGGGCGAGCCTAATGGAGATGGGGATGCTGTTCCACAGTTCAGGGGCTGCGATAGCAAAGGCACGGCCCCCCCTGAGCTTGAGGTTAGACCTCCGGACTGTCAGGAGCCTCTGATCGGCTGACCTGAGGGACCAGGGCCCTCATTCATCAACGTGACGTAGAAAATGTTCTATTTCCACACGTAAGCACAGAATTTAGAATGCGTGCACGCACAAAAGAAACGGGATTTACCACACGTGCGTACGCAGGTTCTACGCACACCTGTCATGATAAATATCACCTTGGCCCTGCGCCGAGGCTCGTGCACACTTTCACGTATTTGCATACCAAAACCGCCCCGATCAACCAAATATGGTCAGGCCCTCCCCTTCAAATACCATGAGGAAATTCCTGTGCGTGGAATGTTGGAAAATGGCCAAGCGCACCAAGAAACTAAATTACACAGACACTGAGGTGGAAGTCCTCGTCACAGAGGTGGATGCCAGGGCGGGGGTACTTTTTGGGTCCCTTGGCATCACCACCAAGAGGAAGACTGCTGCGTGGGAGGCAGTCACCGATGCCGTCAATTCGATCTCCCCGCAGCAGCGAACTATAGCGGAGACCAGAAAAAAGTGGTTCGACGTGAAACTGACGGCTAAGAAGCGCCTGGCCGATCATAGGCAGAATGCCAGTGCGACTGGCGGGGGGCAGGTATGTCGTATGTCAATCATATATGATATATCTGTTTTGATGAATTGAAAATGGGGGACCCTGATGTAAACAAGACGAAAGTATTTATCTGGTCTGCATCCCCTTAACAATTGTGTGTATTGAGCTGTACTGTATTGTACCCATTCTGCAACCTGTTAATACAGTCTTTCAATCAATTCAATTCAGAGTCAGAGTGAGCTGTCCCCGCTGGACATGCGGATAGCCAGCATAATCGGGGACGAGATGGTGGTTGGCATTGAACGCACCACCGACACCGACACCTACGATGTGGCTGGGCCATCCAGCCAACAGGTGGAAGGTAATAATATAATATACACTTCATTTGTATAGCACCTTTCATACAGGAATTGTCACATCAGTAAAGAAGACTGGCATAGAAATAACTTTGTCGTCAACGATTTTATTGAGGAACATGACAAGAATCTCTTCATTTATTTGAAACAATATTTAACCGTATGGTTCCGAACCTTGCTAGCAAATAAATAAAACGTTATTAAATTGCCTATTCATTCCACAGGCAACTCAGCTGAGTTGACCGTCGATCCCGTCGACACCCAGGAGGAGCAGGAGGCGTCCTGCAGCCGACCCCCTTTCGGCGCGCAGGGGGCAGAGGGCCCACCCGGACCCGGTCCTTACGGGGTCCGTCCTGTCCAATCAGGAGACCACCATCACCCTCCTGAGCGACATGAGAGACGAGCAGAGGCTCACACGCCAGACTCTGGCTGAGTACCTGCCCCAGCTGGTCGCGGTCCTGACGGGCATCGGCGACAGTCTGTCGGGCATCGGCGACAGTCTCCGAAAACTCGCCGACAAGGATGAATAAAGACCGTAACCACTTTTGGCCTTGGTGTCATTATTATAATCAAATAATTATTAGCTGGATGAATGCCTTTTTTCGTTCCGTTCTTTTGAAGTTTGATTGATACCCTGCATGCACGGTAAACTGAGTGTCATCTGGTCACTTTTAAACTGTCATCTACTTCTATTCAACTAAAACTGTAAAATGCAATTCAAAAATGGTTCCAATTCATTAATCAGCTCAATTCGATTTCAAACGACAGTCTTTTCTTTTTCGTTGTTGTTGTTGGTCAGGGACGATTCTAGCCACGCATGGCTTCAGTGGATAACCGTGATCACCTGCATTTAAGTGATATTTTGATGACAGATATAATAACATTACAATTTAATTAAATGAGATTAGGCCTGAGTCATGCGTTCCTTATCAGCCAACAACTTATCGGCCAAATGCAACGTTAACCATCCTGCATCCTACATTCAGAAATTGATGCTGTTTAGGGTTTGACAATAATGACACTACTATCGCTATTTCACAATGAACTATAATGAATTACGGGGGTCATACAGAACACGCGCCAGTTTCTTTATTTCCGCGTTGAAACGAATGCATGTACTGAGGAGCGCTTATGCCGTAGTAACGATATTCTACCACTGGGCGTCAGCTAAGCATGCTCAGAGCTGTGCGTACACATAAGCACGAAGTCAAGTTCAAGTTGAAATTGATGAATCCCACACTTTGCTTAGAAATGGTCGTACGCACAGGTTAAGCACATATCTGTGCGTAAGTCACGTTGATGAATGAGGGCCCTGGTGTTGGAATAGGGGGATAGGAGGTCTGAGATGTAGGAGGGGGTGTGACCATTAAGGGCTTTAAAAACAAATAGGAGAACCTTAAAATCTATCCTGTAGCGTACTGGGAGCCAATGAAGGGAGGCAAGGACAGGGGTGATGTGGTCTCTCTTGCGGGTTCCGGTCAACAGTCTGGCAGCAGCGTTTTGTACCAGTTGTAAGCGGGACAGGGAAGACTGGTTAATGCCTATATAGAGGGAGTTGCAGTAGTCTAATCTAGATGAAATGAAGGCGTGGATGACTCTCTGAAGGTCTGCAGGGGAGAGAAGGGCTTTGAGTTTGGCAATGGTGCGTAGTTGGAAAAAACATGCCTTTACCACTGAGTTCACTTGTCTGTCAAATTTAAATTGTGGATCAAAATTGACACCTAGGTTCTTGACATACGGCTTGACGAGGGAGGACAGGTTGCCAAGGCTGTTGGTAAGGGTGGTGACAGCGTCTGGGGGACCGAAAAGGATTATTTCGCATTTGTTTTGATTTAGTTGTAGAATGTTTTGTGCCATCCAACATTTAACATCATCCAGGCAGGATATGAGACTGTTAAGTAGAGACTGGTTGTTGGGTTTCAGAGAAACGTAAAGCTGTGTGTCCTCAGCATAACAGTGAAAAGAGATGTTGTGCTTCTGAATGATTGGACCAAGGGGTAGCATGTAAAGGGAGAACAGGATTGGGCCAAGGATGGACCCTTGCGGGACCCCACAGAAGAGGGAGGTTGAGGGGGAGGAGCAGTTGGCGATGTTGACAGCAAAGCTTCTATTTGTGAGATAGGAGGAGAACCATGCTAGTGCAGTGTCACTGACACCAACCCCATGTTGGAGACGGTCTAATAAAATGGTGTGATCAACAGTGTCGAAAGCTGCACTGAGGTCAAGCAGCATTAAAACAGAGCAGTCACGGTTGTCAGCGGCGAGGAGTAGGTCATTTGACACTTTAAGGAGGGCTGATTCTGTGCTATGGCCAGTCCTGAACCCTGACTGAAATGTCTCCAGGATGCTGTTCTGGTGCAGGTAGGGAGACAATTGGCACAGAACAACCTTTTCGAGTATTTTTGACAGAAAAGGAAGCTTGGAGATGGGCCTGTAATTACTGTGCAGGGTGGGGTCAAGGTTTGTTTTTTTCAATAGGGGCTGGACTACTGCATGTTTAAAGCAGGATGGAACAGTACCAGTTGCCAGGGAGCTGTTAATAATGGAGAGGATGCTGGGACCGGTTGTGTGAAAAACCTGTTTCAGGAGAGCAGTGGGAACAGTGTCAAGGGGGCAGGTCGCAGGTTTCATAGAGGAAACTATCTCTGTGAGGGTGAGTAGACTGATGGGCTGAAAGCAGGTCAGTGTGGATGAGCAGACCAGAGGGACAGCTAAGTTACGTATGGTGGGTGAGATGTTCCTTCTGATATCTTCAACTTTGGTGGTGAAAAAATTTGAGAATTCCTCACACTTAGCTGGGGACACATCCAGGCAGGTGCTGGGGGGGGGCTAATGAGAGAGTTGATGGTAGTGAACAGGGTCCTGGGGTTGTGGGAGTTGTTGATGAGGTCAGAAAATTATGTGATTATCGCCGCTTTAACCGCTAGCTGGTAGTTAATTTACATTTACATTTACATTTAGTCATTTAGCTGACGCTTTTATCCAAAGCGACTTACAAGTTCTGTACGACAAGACAGCAAGAAGGGTACAACTCTATCAGCTGAGTAACAATGTTCATCAAGTGTTGCGTGTTACAGTGTAGGTTTAGTTTATTAGGACAAGTGCATGACAGTAAGGTTAGTCAGGGTTAGATTTTTTTTTTTTTTTTTTATCATTTCAGATAATGGTTGAAGAAGTGAGTCTTTAGTCGACGGCGAAAGATTGGACGGGATTCGGCTGTCCTAACTGGGATGGGTAGTTCATTCCACCATTGTGGGGCAAGGACTGAGAATAGGCGGCTTCTCTTTGATGAGTTAATGCGACTGTCCCTAAGCATTTCAAGTGAAACTTGAAGTTTGTCACGTTTCCACTTCCGCTCTGCCTTCACTCTTTTCTCTGGGCTCTGGTGTTATCATTGAGCCAGGGCTGCCCTTTAGGCTTAGGTTTTTTCTGTCTAAGGGGGGCTACAGAGTCTAGAGTGGAGAGGCAGGTGGTGTTGAAAAGGGATGTAAGCTCTTCAGTGCTAAGATGGGAGGGAGAGGCTTCAATAGTGCAGGTGTTAGGGGCAGCTATGAAGGCAGTGGAGAACTTTGGCAGTCGAGGGGTTAATGTTGCAAGAGAGACGTGCAGGGGGAAGGGATTTGGGTGTGAGGAGTAACAGAGATAAGGTAAACATAACAGCAAGATGATCAGATGAACCTGCATTTGTTATGATTAAACTGGACACTGGAAAACCAGATGTTAAAGCCCAACCTCCAGGTTAAACCCTACTGATCAATTATGGGTAGTTTACATCATTGGTATATAATTTCATTATTTATTTTTTTCCATTTGACACCGGAAATGCCACTCTGAAAGAGTTAAAAAGGTCCACGCACGAATAACATGCACGCGCGAATCAAAAAAGGTTATCAAACGCCGACGTCACAACAGGACAACAGGTGCATATTAATGAGCCAAATCTAAAAGCTTATCAGACGCTAGCACCTAGCACGGCCGTGACGTCACTTCAGGAAACGTATGCCTTATGTCCGTCCGGGTCATAGTACTAGATCAATGGTGGCTCACTCGGTGCATCACAGTTAGCCTATATCTCCGCCGTCCCTGCTACACGCAGTCGGGACCACTACACTCACTGACGTTAGCCTATAGCCCGCCGTCCCTGCGGGTGGTTCTCTCCTCTTTGTGTGCCCCCGTCCCCGCGGAGGAGCTTGTGGACTCGACAACAGCGGCGGCCGCAGGGCGCCGGAGCCCGCAGCGCTAGTTAGCTCATAGCTATCGTGTAACACTAGCCTTTACGGGCTCGAGCACCCTACGGCTGCCGCCGCCGTCGCATCCATGGGCCCCCGGCAGGGCACCCGTGGGGACGGGGTGTACAGAGAGGAGAGAACCATTTTGGGTCGGCCGTTCATGCCGGCCAGCGAGCCGGATGTCGGGATATGTTGTTAGCACAATAGCTACCAAGCTAAGCTATGTTATCTACTAACGTTATAAACACAATATGTGTACAACGACACAATGATTTACATTATTACAAATATGGTAACGTGGTTGTGGCTTTTACAAATAGTGGTTAGCTTTAGAGATGGATGGATGGCTATAATCACGGAGCAATAGTGAGGTGAAACAGATACATTTCCATTCGGCTAGTAGTAGCAAGCATATATCTATGGTAGCAAGGCTCTCTGCCTGCCACTAGCTGTGTGACTCTCAGCGCCCCCTGGTGAGCCCCCTGTTGTCCTGCACCTGTTGTGACGATCATTTCGATTACACACGCACGTTATGAACCATTGATTAAAATATGCATGTGCGTGGTGATTGTGTTGGGCAGACAAAATGTTTGATAAAAACGCTAAAACTGGGTCCATTTCAATACTTTTTTTTCCCCTTCTTCATGAAAGCCACTGTTGGCCTAGTCCACATTGTTTATTGAACAAAAATACAACGTGGAGGTTGACCTTTAACACTAGATCTACTGTAGTGTATGGCCCAACCTGTAGGGTCAGTGACGAGCTGGGAGAGACCAAACGAGTCAATCAGATGTAAAAAGTCTGACACCATAGGCTTGGAAGGGCAGCATACATGAATGTTAAAGTCTCCAAGGATCAAAACTTTGTCATGCTTTGACATAATATTAGAGATAAAATCCGAAAATTGTCAAATAAAGTTCTTACTACTTGGCGGTCGATACACAAGAACAATTAGGAGGGGAGAGTCCAAGTCTAGCATAATCAACTGTACCTCGAAGCTGGAGAAATTGTCACAGTTGAGAGCGCGGCAGTTGAAGGTTTTTTTAAACAGCACGGCCAGACCTCCTCCTCGTCCGGAGGATCTGGGTGCGCTGAAGAAATTGCAGTCATTGGGGCATAATTCAACGAGAGGTGCAAACTCGCCAACAGTTAGCCAGGTTTCAGTTAGCAGTAGGAAGTCCAGTCCATTTTTTATCACAAAGTCATTTAAGACGAAGGTTTTGTTGGAGATGTGATTTGCGTTGATCAGAGCCATTTTCACTTCAACTGGGTCGGGGGCAGCAGTGGTAGTATGATCCGATGACGGGGGTATCCACACCAGCGGGCGGAGGTTGTCAGAGACTACCCCCCCCCGCGTTTCGCGCGCGGCCTAGGGGGAATCCCCGCCGTCGGCAGCCCATCCAGGTTTACGTTAAGTGTAATCGCGCGAAGTGAGATGTATCTCGGCTCCAGGGAACGTCTGTGGATGTAGTAGAAGCGCTGAGCGGGTCCATCGTCGTAGAGCTGGAGGAGATGGCTCGGTGGAGAAGGAGAACTGGAACCGGCAAGGCTTCTCAGCTTAACCGAGTTACCTGCACGTTTTCCCCGCCTTCTGAATCGCCTCCTCTGGTAACAGGGGTAGCGCGGAGCCCATACTCCCTCAGGAAGACGTGAGAACAGGCAGCAGTGAGTATTCCCGCCATTGGCGTCCGGGGTGCATATAGAGGGTCGAATGTTCAGTAGAGTTTGCCGATCATAGACAATAATGCCGTGTACAACACACACATACGACGGTACAAACAGAGCGAGGACAAACGAACAAATTAGGAGCAACAGCAAGCGATGACAAGCAGCCAACAACACTGGTGCGGACATTTTGGAATGCTTGGAATGTGACAGCGTGAGAACTCCACCTCCACACCACCATGGCCATGGCCAGTGACAGACATAATCTCCCTTGATTGGAAGCCTGCATTCGTAAATTTTTGCACAACGGTGCTTCTCAAACAATGATTGGTGTAAATCGTGTCGATGTGCGCGGCTTTGCAGATTCGGGGTAACATGGAGGCGAGGAAGTTGACTCCCATTGGGGCTTTGGTAAACCTTGTGGGGGGAAACAGTGTGTTAATAAGATTCTACAATGGCATGCAAATCTCTTGATTATGAAATTAACTCACCAAGCATCCTTTCTAGCCTTTTTGGTCGGGTGAAGATAGAACGCAGTAGGTTGCTTCAAAGCATGTTATTGGTTTGATTGATTGATTGATTGGACATTTTATTAACACATCCACCGCCGGAAACGGCTTACGATGTGTTTCAAGTTCATGCGAATTCTGCCATTCCACGGCGTACAACGTTATTGAGATCATATTAAATTTTTTCGCCATGTTATTCATAATTCCCTCACGGAGCCTGGTCTGATGCAGTGGGAGCCTGCACAACTCTGCAACGCTTCAATACTGCCGCCTGGTGGATGATCGGCGAGTTGCAACTGGAAGTGGATCTCTGGAGATCTCCGGTGCATCTGGCAAATGCGTCCGGCACTCGCATATTGTTGCGGGACTGTAGACACACGTCCGTGTGTAGCGATTGCTGCCATAACGCAATAATCGATACGATTTGGGCGTTTATTATGATTATACAAACCGGAAATGGATTTAGGCGATCGCCGTCAAATAAGTGGGATCTTTTTCCTCCAGTCTCATCGTCGAACGGTAAGAGGACGCTGACGTCATTTTCAGCACGTTTGTTTATTATTATCCATGCAAACTGCTCTGATCAATATATCACCCATACTACATAAAGCATTTACTGACGATCACAGAATTATAAACGACCCCCCCCCCATTCATCCGCGCATGATAAGTCATAACGTTTAGGATCATGTACATTTGAAATTTTTAATATAGCGTGTATCGCCAACAAACGCCATTTGATAATCTATATATTAGTGATGTGACGATTCATCGATTTGCATCGGTGCGCCGGCATACACGTTCACGATGCAAGTGCACCGGTGGAATAAGTCCGCGCCGGCAAAATGTCAGGCTGAACTCGCGATGCATCTTGTTGTAGCGTCTTTGCATCGTCAAAAACCGATGCATTGATATAATTTCCTCTCATCCACTTGTCAGTAGTGCACTGTGACTGCACACACACACAGCAGATACTATTGCTTCGCTACTACATATAAGGCGAGAGCCGCGTCACAGTTATCAACAAACAGTGGAAGTCGAGGAGACATGAATAGAATTGCTCAACATGCTAACGCTAGTAGCCTCTGGCTAACGCCAGTTAGCCGTTCAGCTAACGCTAAACTAGTGTCTAACTAAAGTGACTCTGCAACACCAGTACCATTAGTGAGGAGGGGGGGGGGGGGGGGTATATTGAAGACGCTTGACAACAGGGGTTCAAAGATAACTTCACATTTATTGGTTATTCACTTCTTAATTATATCGCTTCATGCAATCCATCCAGGCTGGCTCCGTGTTGTTGACATAATGGAGCTGCTACGGTCGGAAAAAAGTATAGACGCATCCTAGTGACCTAGTCTAGTGTGTGACATCATCAACTGTCGACGGCTGCTCAGACGGGGAGGGGCTCTCTCTCTCTCTCTCGTGTGTTTTTAGCTAAAGTGGATAGAAAAGACAGTTTATGCAAAAGTCTTCTTAAGCACCCAAGAGTTTTTATATAAATTGTCTTACAGTAGATTATTTTATTTTTAATAATAATATAAGCTGCATATAAGGAGTACAACCAAATCCTCTGTCATACCATACAATTGTATTATTTATTATTATTATTATTTTGCATCGTGTTGAATCGCATCGTATCGCCCCGAATCGCATTATGTTGAATCAAACCGTATCGCATCGTATCGTATCTCAACAGGGGGTGAATCATATCGCATCGCATCGCCCGGTGCTTCAAATGTATCGTTAATGTATCGTATCGTTGGCACCGTATCGAGATGCACATCGCATCGGCCTCAGTGAGGAGATGCACATCCCTACTATATATGCGTTTATGCCTATATCTCACGTTCTAGGAATTACTGCAGAAAACGATAAAAACATATTTATATTCTAGACAGTATTTTCATATGAATCTATGAATGAAAAAGTAAAACGTTCCTACATCCTGAACGATAGATAATCAATGTTGAATGGGCCATAGTAATGTCAATTTAGCAATACAATTTAAAAAGTTATAGCCCTGCAAAGAAGGTAAACATCTCCATAGGATTAGACTGATGGCAGTGATCAAACATTGATGGATATAAGCGTGGCAGGGAATGTGTCAACAGTGAAATTAGTGTCCTTTTGACGAATGGCATCTAACAACAGACTTTGCGCGATTTTTATTTTGTTCCACAATGACTCATGACCCACCAATTACATAATCCAACATTGTGTAAGAAACTAACACATTCCACGTGACAGAATCGTTTTTGAATTAGTCGTTATGATGCTTTCAAAACATCCATTTGTAAAGATTATTGTCCGCCATCTTGGTTTTTTCTAAAAAGTCTAACTGGCGCAGTGATTGTAATTCGGTTGTGGGCGGGTTCTGGGATCACGAGCGTGGGTTATGAGAAATAACTGTTGAAATAACTGTTCCAGCCAATCAGAATCGAGAAATTTGCATGCCGTTGTATAAAAGAAGATACATACCTTTTTCGTCTCTCTGCATGCATTGGGCTTAGGCCATTCCTGGACCGTTAGTCTAGATTAGCTTCATCACTGGAAGTGGGGCAGACATTTAGCCTAGTTCACTACAGTCAGGAAATATACTCCAAATACAATCAAAATACAACTCCCAAACGTTCCTGTAAACATGTTGTGACCTGTGTAAACCTGTGTGACTGGGAGACTCGTGTGACTTGTGTGACTGGGAGACTCATGTGACTTGGAGACTTGTGTGTCTGGGAGACTTGTGTGACTGGGAGACTTGTGTGACTTGGAGACTTGTGTGACTTGGAGACTTGTGTGACTGGGAGACTTGTGTGACTTGTGTGACTTGGAGACTTGCGTGACTGGGAGACTTGTGTGACTGGGAGACTTGTGTGACTTTGAGACTTGTGTGACTTGTGTGACTGGGAGACTTGTGTGACTTGTGTGACTTGTGTGACTTGGAGACTTGTGTGACTGGGAGACTTGTGTGACTGGGAGACTTGTGTGACTTGTGTGACTGGGAGACTTGTGTGACTTGGAGACTTGTGTGACTGGGAGACTTGTGTGACTTGTGTGACTGGGAGACTTGTGTGACTGGGAGACTCATATGACTTGGAGAGCTTACCTTCGAGCATACAGCCTTGTTGTTGATGTTGTCCACATTCAGCTGGGTATGGGGCCGTCCACAGGCCTTAATCCACTTTTTTTTTTTTTAAAGCTGTGTCACGGCTTGAACTTTCCATAAACGTCTCCATATAAATCCATTTTGTTAGATCCAAGTCCAACACTGTCGGAATGTACAGTATCTTGTGATTATTATCAATTTCCGACGACAACGACAACAAGTTACAACAACCATAGACATATATCTATGACAACAACTAGTAGCCGAGCGGAGCGGATGGGATTTTCCTGGTGGACGTGCCACGCTCAGCCAATAGAGTGAATAGACAATTCGACAATGACTTCGGGCGCTAGAGAAATGCGCCCACAGGCATCATATTTGAAGACGCTGATTGGATTAAATTTAGTTGCTAGGTTCATTTATGTTGCCCTGTGAATTTTTCGATTGGCTGAGTTGCACACTGACGCTGGCGCTGATTTCTAGTGGCCGAGAAGAGAGAGGGGGGATAAATAGGATGCACAAACAATGATTTATATTTGATATATTACACGCTATTGTGCATTTTAAACACAAACATACTTAAAATTAGTAATTATTATTTATTTTAAAAATGTTTATTATATTGTTAGGGGTTGAAATCTAAAATGCAAAACCACTATTTCTTCTTTCTTCTTCTCTCTCCACCAGGGGGGTGGCGCCCTAGCGCCCTCTATTGACCAGCCGCCACTGCCTAGAGTCCATCATACCAAGAGTCTCATACCCAGAGGCTCATACCCAGAGTCTATCATACCCAGAGTCTCATATCCAGTGTCCATCATACCCAGAGTTACTCTTTAATTTAACTTAATGTTAAATATGGCCCGCCACGTCACGGCACTTTGCTCTCGTCTGTCGGCTCCGGGGTGTGTTTCTCCCGATCATTCAATACATTGTTGGAAAGTTGAATTTGCCGCATTACGATCATCACCACACTCAAGTTCTTTGTTTTGACTTGCGCGTCTGAATGAATGGAAGCGGACGTTTTTTTTTATAAACATTGGACTTGTATGACTATAAGACTTCAGGCTATGGAACCGTTATGTGTTCCAGCTCCTACCTCTCAGCTGGAACCCCAAAACAGTCAACACAAAAGAAAGGAGCAAATATTTTATTTCAGTGTGTTCAAACCTCTGTTTCTCTATTACATTAGCACTCAAAATGATTTTTGTGTGTAAGAAACTTCAGAATGTTACCTTTCAAAAGAGACCAGACTGCATGTGCTATCAGTATAAAGTATAATAAATCGCAAATTACTTTGGGTAATTGACAGGCATTTTATGCAAAATTTGCAGGACTGTTAAGGGGTTAATGAAGGCAGTTTGAGTCACACGGCCACGTAGACGTCCCAGTCTCTGAACATATGCACCGACACCTTTTTGTATTTTATTTTTTTATTATTTTTTAAACAAACACATAAACAAACATGACAACACACAATAGGATATACAAATACACATATGCTCCAGCTCGTACCCCCCTCTCCCGGACCCCCCATTGTATAATCCAACCATTATAATTTGTTCCTAACCAGACACTACCATTATATGCTGGCTTTTATTCTCTCCACCACTTCTAACCACATTGCCATTTTGGATTCATTGAGACCCAAAATTCTAGCTGTTGATATTTCTTGATAAATCACATCGAGATATATAAGAATCCAGACCTTACGGCACATTTTTTCCGGTTGAAACCATTGTGATGCTATCAGCTTTATTTATTCAGAAAGACATTATTCAGCAGTAATACAGAGGGGTGTACAGGTATATCCAGAGTTAAGAGATTTGACAATTGCTGGGTCACTTCTTTCCAAAATATCTTAACTGGTGGGCAGTCCCAGTACATGTGCATAAATGTCCCTTCGTCCCCATTTGTACATAAGGAGCATTTGGAGTCTTGTTTAAGACCCATTTTGTTCAGTCTTATAGGAGTTAAGTATGTCCTGTGAATATAGTTAAGATTGATTTGTTGATGGTCCGGGTTCCTTGATGCAAGGCGTACATTTGCCCAGGCTTCTTGCCAGTCAAAGTCTATCTCCAGGTCTGATATATCCCTCCTCCAGACTGAGTCTAGATGTAGGGTTTCATACGAGGCCGTTAGTAATTGATGATAAAAATCTGAAACAAAACCTCTCGATGTCTCTCTTTCATAGAAGAATTTGTGGTATCTGTGGTGTACAATTGGTATCCTTAATGGAACACCGTGAGCCTTCAAACATGCCAATAACTGTGCGTAAAAATAATATGAGGACTTGGTGAGATAATTTTTTTTGCATATCTCATCAAAACTACAAAAACCCTGTTTGTTGAATACGTCTCCTAATGTGTGTATGCCTTGCTTTTCCCATCTGGGGAATCGTATAGGTTGTTTTCCAATCAAGAGTGCATTGTTATTGAATAAGGGAGTATGATTATGCCATTTATGTGGGATAGAGTTTTTTTTTGTGTTTCACGCCATATCCGGATTGCATGAGTGATTATGGGGCCAAATTTCCGTTCGCATTGCTTAATTGATAATTTGGTGTACACTATGTCCTTCAGCCTATGTGGAGCTACTATATTTTCTTCTAAATTTCTCCGACACCTTTATATTAACGTAGAATATAACTGATAGGGCATACAGACCCTCATGCTATGATGCTTGAATTTCCCCAAGGGGATCAATAAAGGAATATCTTATCTTATCTTACTTGCTCATGGTTGCAGTGTTGACAAATTTGACTGAATTAAGAAAGAATAATATAATGAATAATAGAACGAATAAAACTCATTTCATTTTATTTAGTTTTGTAAGCACACAGTATCGTTTTTATTTTCAATTAAAATAAATCAAATGTATTTGTCACACCTAGTTTCCATGTGGGTTTTAGTTAACTATAACAACCTTGCCACGGACACACAGACTGGAGGCGGTGATATAGAACGCTGCCTTTCCTGCAGCAGCAGCAGGGAGGAGAAATGGCTGCTCCGGAATCTGCAGATTTATAGCAACTAATAAAACCTGCTCCGTCTCTCTTTCTCACAGAGAGACCCGCCCGCACCAACACCACCACCATCAACACCACCCACCACCCACCACCACCACCACCACCAACACCACTATCACTACTACAACCACTACTACTACTAGTACTACCACCACCACCACTACTAGTGCACATGGAGTCAGACAGAAAGGCACACTTGATGCATGGAAACACGCACACACACACACGCACACACACACACACACACACACACACACAGTACACATACACACACATAATAATAATAATAATAATAATAATAATAATAATAATAATAATAATAATAATAATAATAATAATAATAATAATAATAAATAATAATAATAATAATAATAATAATAATAATAATAATAATAATAATAATAATAATAATAATAATAATAATAATAATAATAATAATAATAATAATAATTCATTTATTTTGTATAGCGCTTTTCAAGGACCCAAAGTCGCTGACAATAGGCATAAAAAATAAAACAAAGAAAACAAAGAAAACAAAGAAACAAAACCAGAGGGAAACGGAGGACAATAAGAAAACACAGGAAACATAAAACCACGAGTAACGGATAACAAATGCAGGAGTGAGTAGGGGAGACAGTCGGGAGGAGAGTAAGGGAAGACCAAGGGGGGGTGGGGGGGGGGGGGGGGGGCAGGAGCGGAGAGAACGTGGGGCAGGGGGAAATGGTGGCGAGTTGGAGGAGGGTGGTTATGGGTAAGGAAGGTTGAATGCTTGGGAGAACAGGTAGGTTTTGAGTCTGGATTTGAAGGTGGAGAGTGAGGGAGAGTCTCTGATGGTCTGAGGGAGGGAGTTCCAGAGTCGGGGTGCAGCTCGTGAGAATGCCCTGTCAACGAAACTTTTGAGTTTGGATGACGGGACAGTGAGGGAAAGAGTGGAAGAGGACCGGAGGGAACGGGTGCAGCCCTCTGTGTATGATTTGTGAGTCAGTGCATCTCTTTCTACAGATACTATGAACTCTACAAGACAGTTGACACTCCAACACCCACAACGCCCCTACTGTGAGTCATGGGTGAATAGGGAGTAGAGGACAGGACTCAACACACAGCCCTGAGGGGCACCTGTGCTCAGGGTCAGTGTGGAGGAGGTGTGATTTCCAAATCTGACCTGATGGTGTTGAATGCTGAACTGTAGTCAATGAACAGCATTCTGACATAGATTTACCCTGTTCTGAGCAAACTCAGGGGACCATATGATAGAGAGAGAGAGAGAGAGAGAGAGAGAGAGAGAGAGAGAGAGAGAGAGAGAGAGAGAGAGAGAGAGAGAGAGAGAGAGAGAGAGAGAGAGAGAGAGAGAGAGAGAGAGAGAGAGAGAGAGAGAGAGAGAGAGAGAGAGAGAGAGAGAGAGAGAGAGAGAGAGAGAGAGAGAGAGAGAGAGAGAGAGAGAGAGAGAGAGAGAGAGAGAGAGAGAGAGAGAGAGAGAGAGAGAGAGAGAGAGAGAGAGAAACCAATAACAGGTGTGTGGGGAACAGGTGAAAGGTTAAGGTCCCCCGCACTATATTGAGCTGTTGTACAGTCTGATGGCTGTGGGAACAAAGGACCTCCTGTGCCGCTCAGTCCACGAGTGCAGGGAGATGAGCCATCCGCTGCGACTGGCTGCTCTAGCCCATCAGGGTGTGGTGGAGAGGGTGGTTGGCATTGTCCATAATGGCCAGCAGCTTGCTATGCGTGCGGCTCTCCACCCCACCACTAAGCCAGCCTTTTTGACCAGCTTATCCAGCCGCCTGGCATCCCTGGCCGTGGTATTGCCACCCCAGCAGACAGTGGCATAGAGGAGCACACTTGCCACCACTGCCTGATAGAACATATACAACATTTCCCCACACACTATCAAAGACCTGAGCCTCGAACAACAGCCGGCTCTGTCCCTTTCTGTAGAGTGCTTCCGTGTTTGCAGACCAGTCCAGCTTGTCATCCAGGTGCACACCTAAATATTTGTATGTCTGCACCGTCGCAATGTTGTTTCCCCCGGATGGTTGCAGGGGTGGTTTCGACCTGCGGAAGTCCAGTACCATCTCCTTGGTCTTTGTTGCGTTCAGGAGAAGGCCTCCACCAGGTCCCTGTACTCTCCCTCCTGTCCCTTCCTCACACACGCTACAATCGCTGTGTCGTCCGAGTATCTTTGGACGTGGCAGGACTCCGTGGGTCCAGCCAGTCATTAGAATGGGTTCCATAGGTACCAAAAGTCCATTCCAATAATTATGTAGTATACAGAGGTAGCTTACCAACAAGGGCCTTAAAAATGTACAAATACCAGTGTTTGTTGCGCCTCTCCATCATTGAGGAGTAGTGTTGGGCAAGTTACTTTAAAAAAGTAACTAGTTACAGTTACTAGTTACTTCTTCCAAAAGGTAACTAAATTACTTACTCAGTTACAAATTATTAAAGTAACTAGTTACTTCAGAAAGTAACTATTGCGTTACTTTCAAGTAATTTTTTTACAAAAACAACGTACACAAATCTTATTTTTTTCTACTTTTTCTCCCATTTTCAATTTTTCTCCCTTCCCCAATTTCGTATTGTCCAATTCTACCCCTCCCCTGTCTCGAACGTTGTTAGGCCATGCCTCCCACAGGTCGGCTGCAATGTGGACGAAGCCTTGCATCACGTGTCCCCTCCGGTACACGAGGAGGCAGCCGTCGCATCTTTTCACCTGCACAGCGCGATCTCTCAGCGGTGAGGGTCTGCGTGGGAGGGACACGCCGCCCCCGTTGCTTCCTGATTCTGCTGCGCAGGCGTACCAACCGACCTGTAGGAGTCGCTGTCCACAACGTCTGATTCCCACCCACCAGCTCCCCACCCCTTAATACTGCCAATTGTATTAGTATGAACGAACAGCCAAGCTGGTAGCAACGCCGAGAGCTGGGCTCGAACCCAGCATCTCCTGTGTTAGTGGCGAGCGCCTTGCCCACTGCGCCACTTAGCCACAACGTACACAAATCTAAACTATTTTAATGTTGCTGTGGGACAAAGTGAGACTAGCCTCCAATCAAATGTCATGTATGTAGATATTATAATTACTATGATTATATAGTGGATCATACAAATACAAACACAATAGATGTTTTGGAACTTTTGATATGTATTGCCCCTCAACAGGCTACAACTGGGAAACATTAAATTATGCTTGTAATGGATAGACAATCCGCTAAACTCCAATCTGACTTTGAATCACTCATTCTCACTGTTGAGAGTCTGGGCAAAATATGTATTGTGTCCGGCCCCATTCCATCCATAGGTTGTGGATCTGAACGATTTAGCCGTCTGTTCTGGTTGCACCAGTGGCTACAGACCTATTGCATTGCTACAGAACTTAGTTATATAAATAACTTTGATCTGCTCTGGTCTAGGAATGACCATTACAGACCCGATGGCATCCATCCAAATATATTACGTGTAAATGTGCTAATACATAACATCATGCAATGTGTAGGCTCACTGGCCTGACAACTAGGCCTTCCTGCTGATTACTGCTCATCCAACACAGTAGCCGTAGCAGTAGCCGATAACCGTCTCAACTTAATTGTCCCAGCACTCCCATCTGACCATGGTATTATGTCTTTTTTTAACCCTCTTGAGTTTGACAGTTCTTCCTCCTTCCCCATCCCAGTCATCATAAATCACTGGTCACGGCGTAGTCCACGGGAGTCTGGTGGCAGGTCTCGCCGGGGCACGAATGCCTGTCATATGTGCCCACTGTCACAACCACCCTGTAAACTAGGACCTAAGGCTATCAAAATGGCATTGTTAAATGCCCGTTCCATAGCCAACAAAATCTTTCATCCTAAATGATTTCATTACGGCCAAAGATTTGGACATTTTCTGTTTCTCAGAAACAGAGGGATATGTCTCTTTAAATGAACTGTGTCCGCCAAATTTCTCTTTCGCCTGTGCCCCCAGACCCCCCGTTCAAATGCCACCACCAGTCGCGTAGGAGGCGGCATAGCACTGGTGCACAAAAACTGTTTCTCCTCCAGGGTTGTGCACTCCAGTACTACACACAGCTCCCTTTGAACTGTTAATCACCAAAGTTGGGCACACTAACCCATTTTATTGTATTTTAGTTTATCGACCCCCTGGTTTTAATAGTTCCTTTTTGACAGATTTTAGCGACTTTTTAACCTCCATCATTAAACTGGAAAAAAAATTCTTATTATGGGATTTTAATTTCCATATTAATAACTATAATGACAATTTTGCCACAAATTTTATTTGTATCACTGAATCCTTAAATTTTGTCCAACATGTCTCAGGCCCCACACACAACAAAGGTAACACACTTGATCTTGTTTTTACTCTTGGATTAGACATAGATAACATTGTTTATGAGGAAATTATTTAAAGTGATCACAAATGCATACTTTTTAGTTTTTAAAACTGACACTATTTCCACTCAGCGAGTTAAATGCTTGTGCATGCTAAATGACCTCTCGGCAGATACATTTTCCACAGACTTTGAGAGCAGTGCGGTGCCATCTCTGAATGTAAATGGCGACATTGATACCTTAGTTCATGTTTTTAACCGGCACTGCTGTGACATTTTAGATGTAGTTGCTCCTCTCAAATCCTGCACTGTTCGCACTTTAAATTCCTCCCCTGGCTCAATGAGGATATTCGTCGTCTTAGACGAAATTGATGGTGTATTGAGCAAAAGTGGAAGTCCACTCAGCTTAATGTACACCGTCTTCTTCTTAAGCAACTTTTAATAGATTTTAACAGTATGGTTAACACATTGAGTGCCAGCGACGACATATCTCAAATGTCGTTTGTTTGCTGTATTTTTTTATTGGCGATTTGAATTCATATTTCATCAATCGAGCCATGGGTTAGTGCTGCAGAGTCTCTCTGAGCTCAATTGGGAAGATACCGCCCCCTATTGTCTCTCCCTGTGTAACTGCACCCCATCAACTCAGACTGATACAGGGGGAGTGGTCAGTTTGCTCATTTTATTTTTCCATCAAGGCATCTGAAGAGACCAAGTGATCGCCGGCAGCGACGATTATGTATTTACAGTACCAACACTGTAATCAATAAGCGTGATCGATATTTGGAATGGCGATCAGGAATTGGAATAATCTTTTTGGATAACATCTGATCTCAGGTAAGGAATCTATTTTACCAGTCTTAGGATAATCAGACCTGTTTTCACGGAGATTTCAGCGTTTGCCCTATGTGTGATGTGGCTGTTTGGCTGTGATCGCTGATGAGGAAATAAGATAATCGATTTTTCAGCTTGCGTCTATAGCGTGCATAAGTACACATATACTATTGATAATCTAGCGTTTATTTGAAAACGATTCATAAATAGGCCGACAAATGACAACGTGTCTAGTGTATTCGAGAATATTCCAATAAATGCAGTTTATGGGGGAATCTTAACATTTTCAGAAAAAATTTCTAGAGAACGATAGCTTTTCGAAATGCTATAAAAAGGATATGAACCGATTAAAAAACAATCCGTTTCGACAATGTTGACTGCAAACAAGTCATTGATAAGCGACGGGCAGATTAGACACATAATTAGCCATAATTTAAAACATAGATTAGGCGTTTTTAACGCTAACATTGAAGTGGATGATGGCATTCAACGGGGTAAAAATGTAAACAAGGTCGGCACTGAAACTGTTAAGGATGCGAGAGCTGCCTATTTCACAAACCTAATTTCATCTAGCAAACTAAACCCCAAAGTCCTATTCGACACCATTAATATCATTGTCAGTCCACAAACCCCTGTCACACCTGTTTTCTCTGCTGAGGACTGTCATGATTTTCTCCTATTTTTTGTAAATAAGGTTGCCAGTGTCAGGGCAGGTATTAGGTGTGGACTCGAGTCACATGACTTGGACTCGAGTCAGACTCGAGTCACGAATTTGATGACTTTAGACTCGACTTGACCAAAACAAAAAAGACTTTGTCTTGGACTTTGACTTTAACACCAATGACTTGTGACTTCACTTGGACTTGAGCCTTTTGACTTGAAAATACTTGATACCTCCCCCCATGCCCAACGATAAAAAATTTACGTTATTAAATGTATATATATATTAATTCATTTTGCGCTAATCCACACTTCATTTCCCAGATCCACTTTGTTTTGAAACAATCCGACCAATCACGTTGTGCGATAGCACGAGCGATCCACAGTCAGGAATTGATTGATTGATTGAAAAGTTTATTAACAGATTGCAGAATGGGTCCAGTACAGTACAGCTCAATACATACAATTGTTAAGGGGATGCAGACCAGAGAAAGACTTTCGTCTTGTTTACATCAGGGTCCCCCATTTTCAATTCATCATAACATATATGACATACATGACATACAGATAGACAGTACTGCTACATCTATACATGTATGACATATCAGATTTGCAAATACAGTACTGTTTGTGATACAAAAAGTGTCCAGAAAAAGAGTGTATATACATTTGACGTAGAAACTGTACATTGGAGGAGGTTGGGTGGGTGGGGTGGGGTTGGTGGGTGGGGGCTGTACATTGGAGGGGGGGGGGGGGGGGGGGGGGGTAGGGGGGGGGGACAGTGTACACTGGAATACTGACAAAGCCATACTTGGTAATTTACTGTACAACTGGGTTATGACATTTGTAGGGGCCAGTTTCGAATTGCAGTCTCCCGTAGGTGTTCTTTGAGAGTGTTTTTGAAAGTGGGTATGATTCACATTCCTTTACAGCTTTGGGTAGGGCGTTCCACATTGATGTGGCATAATTGCGAAACATGTTTAGTCCCTTGTTTGAGCCGAATCTGGGTTTAACATGATTTGTGGAGCTCCCTCTGGTGTTGTGATCGTGGTATTCACTGACCTTTGGGAAGTATGTTGACATGTACATGGGTACCTTGGTCGCATAGTGTATCTTGTAGACCAGGCCCATTGCAAGTTGCTGTACTCTGTCGTCTACTCTAAGCCATCCTAGTTTGTCAAAGTGGGCCGGGGTGAGGTGGGTTCTAGGAGTCAGGTCAAGCAGTAGTCTGACTAACTTGTTTTGATATGTTTGTAATTTGTTTTTTAGTGTCTTTGAGGTGCTTTGGTACCATGAGATGCAAGCATAGTCGTAGTACCCTTGAATGAGTGCTCCTGCCAGAGTCTTCAGGGTATTCTTGTTTACCAGAGAGGAGATTCGGTACAAGAATCGAGTTCGTTGGTTGACTTTTTTTATTACATTGGATGCCATTTTGTCACAGGAAAGATTGGCCTCTAGGATGGAACCTAGGTAGGTAATTTCATCTTTCCTTGTGACAATATTGTCACCCACTGTAACCGAGAAGCCGTCGGTCTTGCTGAGTTTGTTATTTGAACCGAAGAGTATGGACTCTGTTTTGCCCATGTGTAATGATAGTTTGTTGTCTGCGAGCCATATGCAGATTTTGCCTAGTTCCGAGCTGAGGGCTTTTTCAACCTGTAACTTGTTCTTGTCAGAGACCAGCAGGGCTGAGTCGTCCGCAAACAGGAACAAGTTGCAGTCACAAGCTGACGACATGTCATTTGCATAAATTAGGAATAGTAGCGGTCCTAGTATGCTTCCTTGTGGAACACCACAGCTCACTGTGAGGGGGGGGGATAGGGTACCGTTTACCTCCACCATCTGTTCTCTCCCCTCCAGGTAGGATTGTATCCAGCTCACTGATAAACTATCAAAACCTATTGCTTTTAGCTTGTCAATCAGAATGGTGTGATTGACAGTGTCGAAGGCCTTTTGTAGGTCCAGCATGACCATGCCGCAGTATTTGCCCGCGTCCACCTCTTGTTTGATGTGGTCGTTCAAATAGAGAAGGCATGTGTCAGTGGAGTGGGATGTTCTGAAGCCAGATTGGAATTCGTAGATTAGATTTTTTTCCGCAAGGTACTTTTCAATCTGTTCGTATAAAATTTTTTCCATGACTTTCGAGTAACGTTACAGCTGAGTTCACTCATTCAGAATGGCGCATCCAGTTGGAAATGTAAAATGATACCCAGGATTGTTGTGTTTGGTTATAAAAAATGCGGTGATAAACAAAAAACGAATCGCAGTATGCAAAACGTGCGGTTCGAGGATCACAGACGGAGACGCAACAACGTCCAACTTCGTTCGACACTTAAAGCTGCACAAAGATCGGTAAGTGAATGAAAACTTTATTGAACAGATTGCAGAATGGGTACAATACAGTACGGCTCAATACACACAATTTGTTAAGGGGATGCAGACCAGAGAAAGACTTTCGTCTTGTTTACATCAGGGTCCCCCATTTTCAATTCATCATGACATTTATGACATACATGACATACAGATACATATCATGTAAGTAACTTGGCTTGCTAGCTACAGTTAAATCAATGAGCCATCGACAACGTAACATGGCAAACATGCTAACGTTATCATATTCTTCATAAATCTATCATACACTTTTTTAGACTCTTTTTGTATCACAAACAGTACTGTATTTGTAAATCTGGTATGTCATAAATGTAGATGTAGCAGTACTGTCTATCTGTATGTTGTGTATGTCATAAATGTAATGATGAATTGAAAATGGGGGACCCTGATGTAAACAAGACGAAAGTCTTTCTCTGGTCTGCATCCCCTTAACAATTGTATGTATTGAGCTGTAGGCCTACTGTATTGTACCCATTCTGCAATCTATTAACATTTTCAATCAATCATTACATCCAAGATACACGGCTGCTGTAGTCTTGTCTTATAAAATACATAAACAATCAGCAATGTCTCGCTTGATGAATGGCCAGCAGTAGCCTAATTAATATTAATAAAAGTATTAAAAGTATTATCATTTTAATAATTGTACAATTTTGTCAGATTATCATTGAATGAAACATTTAAACTAGTATGTTCTGGACATGTTTAGAATCAAGGAAGCCAGTGTAGACAATGTATGCACTTCAGTATCACATTACAAGAGAGATCACAGGTTACATGTACATCTTAACTATAGCCATATGACTCAGGAACCTCTTCACAGGATGTTGGATTGCATGGTATGGTCTTCTATATAATTATGAGTATAATAAGCAATAAGGACGCAACAATATTGTGTTTTTAATACATGAAATGCTTATATTTTGATCAAAATTATGAATACATTATCGTATGTAAACATGATTCTTGCATACATATTCATTACAGTCTGTTTAATATGCTTACCTCTTACAGATTTGACTAATACCAGATGAACAAAAGCATCACAGATGAACCACAACAACCTTCAATTTCCCAGTTCATGGGGATCTGTGTAGGGCAGTATAGCATGAATCATCCACAGCAGAAAGCCATCACCAATGCAATACTGTCCGACTTGGTTATTGATTGCAACTTGCCCCTGTCTATTATGGAAAACAAGAGTTTTCGGCACTTTCTGACAGTAGTTGACAGTAAGTACAGCCCAGTGTGTCGCAGAACATTGACATCAAAAGTGGAGAACGTCGCTGCAGAGAGACGTTCAAAACTTAAAACTCAGTTGAGCAACACAGACCATGTTTCAGTCACAGTGGACATTTGGTCCGACCGAAAGATGAGGGGGTTCCTTGGGGTCACTGTGCACTGGACAGAGAAAGATGCAGAGAGGATACAGCTAAAGTCCAATCTCTTGGCCTGCGACCGCTTCAAAGGCTCACACACAGCCGAAAGAATCTGTGAGCAATTTGAGGCTATATGTGATGAGTACAACATCAAAGATAAATTGGACTATATTATTAGTGACAATGCCGCCAACATGCGGAAAGCATTCACAGTGTGCTTCCCCACTGAACAAGAAGATGAAGTACATGACGACGATCATCTTGATGACCCAGAGCTCTGGAATGACCTAACCCTGGAGGATCAGCAAACCGTAGATGCAGCTATGGCAAAAAAACAACGCTTGCAGTGTTTTGCCCACACTCTCCAGCTGGTTGTGGGAGATGGTTTGAAAGAAACTAAAGTGATGACTCCTTCTCTTTCAAAGTTATCAAAACTCAGCTCAATGCTGCACACAAGTACAACATTCAAAGATGTGTTTGAGGCTGAATTTGGGGAAAGAGGCATCCCTGCTGCTGTCAACACAAGATGGAACTCAACACTGAGACAAGTGAAGGCAGTTCTCCAATGTGATCATCTAAAGCTCTGTCGTGTTGTAGAACAGGCTGGGCACAAGGAGTTGTTGTTCACAGCACGGGAGTGGAATCTGTTGAAGGAGGCGGTGGACATCCTGAAGCCGTTTGGAGAAGCAACAGCTTTGACACAGGGGGAGAAGATAGTCACAATCAGTGCTGTTGTTCCATCTATCCTGTCCCTGAATCACCACCTTGAGAAGCTGAAGCCTAAAGCTCGTTTCCTGAGCGGCCTGGTCAGAAGTCTCCAGGCATCCCTGAACAAAAGATTTCTTGGAATCTTCATCAATGTGAAAATGGCCAGGACACAAGATGGAATCACTGCCCCCTTTTCAGATCCAGTCTACCTCAAAGCAGCGGCCTTGGATCCAGCTTTTTCTCTGATGTGGGTGGAGCACCATGTGCTGGTCAATCGGGAGGTCAAAGCAGAGGTGGCACAAACAGTGAAAGGTAAGTGTTATTGAGTTTAATGTAACTTTTTTCCCGTCATAATTTGATTATGAATTATGATATAAACTAAAGGACTGCAACAATAATACTTTTTAAGTTTAACCCACTGCATCACCAACACTCTTAATAGTAATACGGGCTCTTTTGTTTCTGCTATGCTTTTACATGTTTTGCCAGAACTGATCCTGCAAGATGCTGCAGAGACTGAGCCACCTGTGCCTCTTGTTGATGAGGAAGAGCGAGAGGACCATACCCTTGGACAAGTGGGAGGCCTGGTTGCTGCATACAATAAGAGGCAGAAAAAGCATGTTGGGACCACTCCAGCACTACAGCTAAGTCACTACTTTGACATATCCGAAGGACAGAACGCCCTCTTGTTCTGGGCAATGAACATGAGGACTCTTCCTTCACTGTTCCGAGTGGCCATCAGAGTCTTGGCAGTGCCTGCCTCCAGTGCTCCGGTGGAGCGGGTTTTCAGCCATGGTGGCATCATACTGCGGCCCCATCGTGCACAAATGAGTGACAGACTTTTGGCCAATTTGGTCTTTTGCAAATGCAATGCATCATGCCCTAGGTCCTAGGATAACAGAAAAAGCACAACCCTAACCCTTCCCCTATACACGCACGCATGCGCGCGCACACGCACGCGCGCACGCACGCACGCACGCACACACACACACACACACACACACACACACACACACACACACACACACACACACACACACACACACACACACACACACACACACACACACACACACACACACACACACACACACACACACACAGTCTCCATGAATCAGGTTATCTGCGATCTGCAAAGCATGGTTCTTCTCATACATTTCAGGCCGGTGTTCAAATTGTAGGCCTACTTGAAAGTCAGTAGCAGTTTTTTTGAAATGTAACTTTATGGCAGGAATTCGTTTTAGGTTTCTAGAGTATATCATTAGAGAAGGAGGGACAGAGAAAATAGGAGTTGGTTAGTGTGGTATGGGGGGGGTTCATTGATACCTTTTGAATGAAAAAAATACATTTTATTTGGAAAATAAGATAAAATGCTGCTGCTTTGTTTGCACTACTTGTTTTTTTTATTAAGTTCAGTCACACTTGTTTTAACAGACCTTTGACTAAATGATTGTAATGAGCCTATATGACAGTTTTGTTTTTGTTGTCATATTGATGTTCTCATGGCTACCCATTAGGGGTGTAACGGTACGCGGATACGTACTGTACCGCCTCAATGTGGTCCTCCGGTACAGTACGGGCTGTGCACCGAGCGATTGCAACGGTATGGAACCTTTTTTTGCAGAACTTAAATCCCCCCGGCCCTAATATAACGTGCACAACTAACCGGATGTTGTTTGTTCATTCCACGCAGCGCGCAGCTACACTGAACGATAGCTGTAATTCAGCATAGCATATTAGCTTTAGTATGGCGAGTCAATACTAACTGACAAGCCAGAGCCATGTCATTGTTCAACTTTATTGCGAACGTTATCACGCATTTGAAACGGCATCACCCGAATGTGAATATCACTGGTACATGGAAGAAACAGATGCTAGTGCAAACCCAGCTCCCCGTTGCATTCAAGAAGCATCTCGCTTTTAATTCAGACCGGGCCAACGCAATAACAAACGCCATATGTGTTTTTATAGCACTTAAGTGTTATTAGTAGGTTACAGCAGTAAGCATTAGTTTGCTCAGTCAATTATGGCCAATTCGTTTTATATTGTTTAATAGTTAAATAAATAGATACCGAAAAAATACAGAACCGTGACTTCAAAACCGAGGTACGTACCGAACCGTGGATTTTGTGTACCGTTACACCCCTACTGCCCATGTATTTCCATGGAAGTTTATTTGGAAAGTAATAAAATTAAATAAAATAAAAAACATTCATGCATTACATTGTGTAAATGTAATATATTATTACTCTGGTAATTAAAATTGTACTACATTTGGTGAAGCGCGCATTATGACTTGTTTAGGACTCAAAACTCAAAGGTTAGGACTTGGGACTTGACTTGGGACTTGTCAGTCTTGACTTGGGACTTGACTCGGGACTTGAGTACCAAGACTTGAGACTGACTTGAGACTTGCAAAACAATGACTTGGTCCCACCTCCCTCCACCTCAATCCAACCGTTATCTCCTAACAGTCAGTCTACTCTGAATTCCTTCTCACCCATTTCCCTCCACGACCTAACAGAGCTAATTTTCACCCTAAAGTTACAATAAATTACTGGCAATATTTTGCATGACTTTTACAGTAAGATTCACAATAATTTACTGTGAATGGCTTCACAGCAATGTGTTGTACTTTCACAGTAATGGTAGTACAATACATTGTTGTAATTTCACAACTTCATACTGTAAGAAATTACTGTGATATTACAATAAATTACTGGCAATATTTTGCATGACTTTTACAGTAAGATTCACAATAATTTACTGTGAATGGCTTCACAGCAATGTGTTGTAATTTCACAGTAATGGTAGTACAATACATTGTTGTAATTTCACAACTTCATACTGTAAGAAATTACTGTGATATTACAATAAATTACTGGCAATATTTTGCATGACTTTTACAGTAAGATTCACAATAATTTACTGTGAATGGCTTCACAGCAATGTGTTGTAATTTCACAGTAATGGTAGTACAATACATTGTTGTAATTTCACAACTTCTAACAGTAAGAAATTACTGTGATATCACATTATTCTGTTGTATATATATTACAACAATGTATTGTGACTTCACAACATCAAATTGTAAGAAATTACTGTAATATCACATTATTTTGTTGTATATATATTACAACAATGTATTGTGACTTCACAACATCAAATTGTAAGAAATTACTGTAATATCACATTATTTTGTTGTATATATATTACAACAATGTATTGTGACTTCACAACATCAAATTGTAAGAAATTACTGTAATATCACATTATTTTGTTGTATATATATTACAACAATGTATTGTGACTTCACAACATCAAATTGTAAGAAATTACTGTAATATCACATTATTTTGTTGTATATATATTACAACAATGTATTGTGTATTTACAATAGCCTACATGTATTTTTGTAGTCCAGCTCCAGTACACTTCCTGAAGGTCACACTTTGGTTTCCTGTTGTGTTTAATCACGTCATCCTATTGTATCTTGACATGAAACTATTGTATGAGCTTCCTCCAGAAGTATACTGGAGCTGGGGACTATAGAGTTATGCATGTCTATCATTGTAAATTGACTGTTATTTTGCCAAATTATATAATATAATAATTATTATTTTTCAATTATTTTGTTGGCAAGTCTTTTGCATTACTTTTCAGACTTGCCAACAAAATAATTGAATAATAATAATTATTATATTATATAATTTGGCAAAATAACAGTCAATTTACAATGGTATGCATAACTGTATAGTCCCCAGCTCCAGTATACTTCTGGAGGAAGCTCATACAATAGTTTCCTGTCAAATACTATTGGATGACGTGATTAATCATGACAGAAAACCAAAGTGTGAGCTTCTGCCAGGAAGTATACTGCGCTGGACTTCAAAAATGCACGTAGGCTATTGTACATTAAAAACAACAGTCCAAACGCACAAATGAGGTAAGCCAGCATTTATTGTCAAAAGACATAGAATTATTACAAATAATTACACGAGGTAAGCCGGCATTTATTGTCAAAAGACAGAATTATTACAAATAATTACATGAGGTAAGCCAGCATTTATTGTCAAAAGACAGAATTATTACAAATAATTACACGAGGTAAGCCGGCATTTATTGTCAAAAGACAGAATTATTACAAGTAATTATATACAAAGAATTATATTCTTATTCTTGAAATGGTAAATGGCTGTTTTCTTTTTTACAATTTGTGCACATTTTACCCATAGGAAAATCCTGCTCGTTGTACAAGTATCGCAGAGAAAATTCAAAGGTACTCAGTTGCACAAGAGTTTCGGACAGAGAAACGCAATGGTTTGAAAGCTCGGCGTTGCTAATAAACATTTTAAATATTATTTTATAAACTGTTGGTCAACACTGCTCAAAACGGCTTTAGCTGACTGATGCGCCTTGCACATCGAGCGTTTCGCCAGTTCTTCAGAGTTAATTATGGGATTTTATTGTCAAAAGACAGAATTATATTACAAAGAATTATATTCTTATTCTTGAAATGTTAAATGGCTGTTTTCTTTCTTCTTTTATATACAATTTGTGCACATTTTACCCATAGGAAAATCCCATATTAACTCTGAAGAACTGGTCCTCTGCGAAACGCTCGTTGTACAAGTATCGCAGAGAAAATTCAAAGGTACTCACAGTTGCACGAGAGTTTCGAACAGAGAAATGCAATGGTTTGAAAGCTCGGCGTTGCTAATAAACATTTTAAATATTATTTTATAAACTGCTGGTCAACACTGCTCAAAACGGCAAAACTAAGACAAAGTAATCATATTCGTAAGTAAAATGGTAAATGGCTGCTTTTTTTTCTTCTTTTTTTACATATTTGTGCACATTTTACCCATAGGAAAATCCCATGTTAACTGTGAAGAACTGGTCCTCTGCGAAACGCTTGTTGTACAAGTATTGCAGAGAAAATTCAAAGGTACTCACAGTTGCATGAGGGTTTCGGACAGAGAAACGCAATGGTTTGAAAGCTCGGCATTGCTAATAAACATTTTAAATATTATTTTATAAACTTCTGGTCAACACTGCTCAAAACGGCTTTAGCTGACTGATGCACCTTGTACGACGAGCATTTCGCCAGTTCTTCAGAGTTAATTATGGGATTTTATTGTCAAAAGACAGAATTATTACAAAGAATTATATTCTTATTCTTGAAATGGTAAATGGCTGTTTTCTTTTTTACAATTTGTGCACATTTTACCCATAGGAAAATCCCGCTCGTTGTACAAGTATCGCAGAGAAAATTCAAAGGTACTCACAGTTGCATGAGGGTTTCAGACAGAGAAACGCAATGGTTTGAAAGCTCGGCATTGCTAATAAACATTTTAAATATTATTTTATAAACTTCTGGTCAACACTGCTCAAAACGGCTTTAGCTGACTGATGCACCTTGTACGACGAGCGTTTCGCCAGTTCTTCAGAGTTAATTATGGGATTTTATTGTCAAAAGACAGAATTATTACAAAGAATTATATTCTTATTCTTGAAATGGTAAATGGCTGTTTTCTTTTTTACAATTTGAAGAGAAAAGGCCATTCTTCTTTGACCGCCACCATCGTTGGTGGAGGCATTTTATTCAAGTAACGCCGCAGGATGACGTAGGTCCTCTCCATCAGAAGTTCTGCTCTCGCTGTCCCACCCATCCCTTCCTCTGTGTACAGACATACAAACCAAGTAACAACAATTAGATTTGATGTTGCCACATCTGGGAAATTGAGTGGCAAACCTTTAATTGTATTACTCATTCTGAATATTAAAGTGGCCTTTTTGCTTAATGTGGGATATTTATTCATGGTGTCAATTCACCAAAAGTAAAGTAGATTGCATGCCTGAGTAGATGTTCCGCAGATCCCTTTTCAAAGCCGCCATGGTTTCCTCTGTCTCCCCGTCCGGTAAGCTTGCTGGGCCCCACCTCACACACCTAGGGATAGGAAGGAATCATAGGCAACCTCTTAGTGGAATACATAAAAAAAGAAAAATTATAATATATATATTTTTTTATCATTCTTTCCAAAAGAAAAAAGGCCTCTAACGCTAATGGCACGCATACCAGAGGCTAACTGCCTACGAAAACAGGCACAGAAGCACTGAAAGAGGATTTCACCCATCTAATGAACACACTAGACTAGACAAATATCAAGATGTATCCATCAGTGGACCAATTGCATGCTTTTGCAGAGGACAAGAAGCCTTCAGAAATTAAGCACCCCCCACAGCCCAAATGGAATGATAAAAAAAATATATATATAAATATATATATATATTCTACTTTTTATTTTATTTTTGTCGACTAACTGCACATTTTGGCCAATCATAGTCGACTATCCAAATCCTTAGTCAGGGACAGCCCTAGAAATTATATTAAAAAAAAATCTACACATAATTTAAACATTCAATCCAAATAACCTAAGTTAGTCGAGCATTGGCAGTGCCACTTTAACCCCTAATTGCTGCGAGCGTGAATGGAGAGGACACTGGCGCCGTTTGTTTTGCCACCCCTACCCGTATTGGTCAACAGGACCTCTCGTCAGCCTGGACTCTCCTGCCACGCCAGTGGGCCGTCTTTCCTCTCTGCCTCTGCGGCGTCTAGCCAGAGTGTTGTTCCTGCTTTTATACTCCACTCTTGTTTTTACTTGTTGGAGAAGAGAGTGGCATCCGTCTCCAACCATTTCACCTCGCCTGCTAATGTCAGCAAAGGTGTCAGGATGGCTCCTGACAATTGTTCGGACGATACTGAGGCACGTGGTTCTGGTTGGGTTGTGCTCGTGCTCCATCATCTGATCCACCAAAGCGTTCACAAAGGCCCTTCTCTCATCTGGCTTTGGTCTCTGTTCTTTTTCCACTGCACGTTGAATGGCTGTTGACATCCGGTTCCAGTTGACACAAAAGTCTACATGCCATGCGCTGCCAGGCTGTGAAGAGTTTGGAGTGCTTGGGGGGCTGCACAACAGAGATTGCATAGAGGTGTTCGGAGAGGACAGAGTGTTCACAGAGCTCGTTGTTGGGGAACTTGAAGCAATTGGATGTGTTGGGGAACTTGAAGCAATTGGATGGGGAGGGAGCACCTCCATATTAAGGGTTACTAACCCTAGAAGGGACAAAAACAGTTATGCCAATGTTCCAAGGGCATAGTTCCAAGTGTCACGCAAGTCTAAATATGAATTTACCTTTCTTAAGACCATCCATCAGCTTCCGACACTGGATTGGTTTGAGGTGTCGGACCAGATCCACCCTCTCCATTAAGGCCAGATCTTCGACACTCTCCACTCCAAGATCCTCAAGTAGGGTGGTCAGTAAGTCATCAGGGAGGCCCGGTAAATATGACCAAACTGCTTCCTTTATATCTTCCATTACCTAGTCTCATTGATTAGGGTCAATCATGAATCAGTTTGTGCATATTCCCTACTTGTCTGTTTGCAGTGCACTATATGCGGTTAACTGCCAACATGTGCTCGCTATACAATCAACAATACAAAATCAACTATCTTAAGGTTACTTGATATCCTGCTCCACTTACGTCTGTCCTCACGTCTGTCATATCCTCCCTTTCCTGTTTAAACTGCTCCTGGAAAAGAATGGTGGAGCGCAATAAGCATCTGATCGTGCACGTTGTATGCTGGAAGAGGATAGTAGTCCAGTAAATCTTTGTGCTTAATGCACACGTAATCCTCTTGGGCCACTCCTAAGTCACAGTACACACCCATGTCAATCAACTTCACACAAATGTGTTTCTCTGAGACAAAGTGGACAGAGTTTTGGGCAACAATGACCAGCATAATCTTCCCCATGTGAAGTCCTTCATCACTGTTCCCAAACAAGATGAACATCCCCTTTCTGTAGTCTGTGCCTTTGACTGTAACATTGTTACAAGCCACTGCAGACTGAGACTCAAATTGACAACTGGCTACAGATGCCCTGATCTTGTTGTTGTAATCATCCAAATAAAAGGCAGTCCCCTTCTCTACCTGTATAACAGGAGGAAACAAGTTTCCCGCACTCAGGTAGGCCTGGAGGAGTTGGTGTCTCTCTGCTAGTGTTTTGCACAGATTTTTGAAATTGTGCAATTTTCTGGCACACTGTTTGAAAAAAGTGTTTGCTTTCAAACCGCAGAGTCCACAGGCGAATAAGTGGGCCAAAGTGGATGATTAGATCTGGATAATGGCCAATATAGTGATGCTTTGGCCTCAGGGGGGCATTGGGGAAGAGCCTTTTCCTGTTGCATATGTACTCCTCTGTGATGACTTTCAGATATGCTACCTGGCCTTCTGTAATGACTGGTGCACAGATAAGCTCAACCATCTCTCTCAGCTGCAAAATGAGCTGCCACACCTCATTGTCACAGGGATCTTTAATCCTGCCACCCACCAAGAGAGGGAGTAATCTAAGGAAACACCAGTTTTGAACTGCATGCCCACTTAGTTTGTCACTGCTGGGAGAGAGGTCTGCTGGTTTGTCCCTACCATCGTTCCCTTCATATCGGAACTTGTTTTTGCACCGATTTAACTGCAGGTAAGTAAAATGATTCTCCTGGACTAAATGGCGAATATATAAAGGAAGGTCATAAGCCATGACTCCCTCAAATAAATCATGGCCTAGACATGGTGGGAGGCCAGGCTGGCAAACATGGAAATGAGAAAGCTGGTTGAAAGGAGAGTCAAACTTGATACCGCATACAGAGTCTGTGGTACTAGTTTCCAGGTCTTGCAAATTACTTGTGTATGATTGGACCGTTCTTGTGGCACCACACAACACTGGATTCTTCACAAAATCCTCTCTCTGTACCTGACAGTAGCGACAAAAATATTTAGATCGACTGAAGTTTTCTAAAAATCCCCCAATAGAATGGGATCCTAAGTTGTCTCCTGCAATGGCAACCAAAGAGCCCTTTAGTACAGTGCCATCAGATATGACTACACCTCTCTCCTCCAGGATTTTGAGGTCCTCAATCAGATGTGCAAAAACCTTTTTTAGCCCAAAATACTTAAAGTCCTGCTCCCTACATAAGAGAACAAGTTGCATTTGATCTATAGAAGATCTATTGTGAGGCAAGATGTCAGTCAGGGTTAGGTAAACAGCTAAGACCTTGTGCTTTTTCTTCCCTGAGCCCAGTGGATTAACAACCTCGAAGGCATCTTGGTACAGTATCAAACCAAGTGAGGAAGGGTCAGCTTTCAACATTGGATTACTTTGAAATCCTTCTCCATCCTTGACATCCTGATAGACAGCATCAGTAGATTGCTGCAAACGTGTCATGTTATACTGTTCTCGTAGAGACTCGTTTTTGAACAGTGTCACCAATGTCTCATGTATAGGTACATACTGAGCAAAGCATTCTTTGTCATTTTCATCATTGCCCAAGAGCAAAGGCACGGGATGAACATGGTTGAAACACTCTTTAAAAGCAGACTTCCTCTTTGTATCTGTACTGAGTCTTCCCTTGTTAAAAAGTGTGAGTAGATCATCTCTGTTCACTTCATCAACCATGCTGCTTATAGTGGCCTGAGGGATTCCAAGTTTCTTCAATTTCTCACTCAGAACGTTAAGTGTATGAGACAGGCCAAGTTCATGAGCAATTTGAAAGTCCTCAATAATGGTTTGTATGGTGCTTGCCGGTAAGAGTAGCTTAGATTGCAATTTCAAATAGAAAAGTGTAAGGTTATGTAAAAAAAGGGTTTCGTCCACAGCTAATGGCACTTCTGGTTCATCATGTTCACCAGCAGCTTCTGAATACGTCTGACTGGGTTCTGGCAATGACTCTGTAGACTTGTCTAGTACCAAGTCATCTAAAACTGAATCCTTGTGTTTCCTGGAAATATGTGAAGCAAAAGTCATTACGTTTGTGAACCTGCAATCACAACCTCTAAATGGACATGGCGATTCCATTCCTCCCTTTATGTGTGTCTTCAAATGCTTGATAAGAGAGGCTAAAGTGTCACACTTAAATGCACAAGCCTCAAGCACACATTTCAAGGATGTGTCAGGTGGTAGAGCTGATCTAGGAGGTCTAGGCGGCTGACCAGCTTGCAGGTAGCACCTATGCAGCCTATATATATGAGATCTCAGTGCTGCGTGTTTTCTGAACCTCTGTGAGCAGTCAGGTATCCCGCACTGATAAAGATAATTGGGGGCGTTACTGTGGAGCTGCGCGTGCTGGACAAAGGTATGCACACTCTCAGACACATGCTGACATCGAATATATTTACAGTGGAACATTGTTGTGCGTGCTATAGTTACCTACCCAATCATTACATCTGCCTCACACTGAACACTGGTTAGCCTGGCTGCCTCACTGAACAAGATGCCACTGAACAGGATACTGTATGTTAAAGACCTCTCTGATGACCTAGAAAAAAGGAAACCAGAGAAAGGAGAGATTACAGTTTGCATGCAGATTATGAACGTATACTATAGGCTAATCTCAGGTGTACTGCACAGGAAACAAATAGTCTATAAACTATGATCTGTGTTGCATATAGGCCTACCTATACAACCAAGAAGCAATCCGTGCATGGATCTGGGGAGACGTCAGTGCAGATTACTGTCCTGTACGCCTTGTCGGCCGGAACGATTCAGGCAGGCAATCAGTTGGCAGGCCCTAGGACAAGGGAGGGAGGCAAGAGGAAAGAAAAAAAACACAGGGAACGACGCATAAATTCATGTCAAACAGTACTGCATGAGGTGATTAATCTCAGGTGTACTGCACAGGAAACAAATATAGTCTATAAACTACGATCTGTGTTGCATATAGGCCTACCTATACAACCAAGAAGCAATCCGTGCATGGATCTGGGGAGACGTCAGTGCAGATTACTGTCCTGTACGCCTTGTCGGCCGGAAAGATTCAGGCATAGGCAATCAGTAGGCAGGCCCTAGGACAGAAAAAAAACACAGGGAACGACGCATAAATTCATGTCAAACAGTACTGCATGAGGTGATTAATCTCAGGTGTACTGCACAGGAAACAAATATAGTCTATAAACTACGATCTGTGTTGCATATAGGCCTACCTATACAACCAAGAAGCAATCCGTGCATGGATCTGGGGAGACGTCAGTGCAGATTACTGTCCTGTACGCCTTGTCGGCCGGAAAGATTCAGGCATAGGCAATCAGTAGGCAGGCCCTAGGACAAGGGAGGGAGGCAAGAGGAAAGAAAAAAAACACAGGGAACGATGCATAAATTCATGTCAAACAGTACTGCATGAGGTGATTAATCTCAGGTGTACTGCACAGGAAACAAATAGTCTATAAATTAGTATTGTTTGTCTAGCAGTGTCGAGCTTGAGTGTTATACTCCGAGTACATACTGTAGTATAGACAGCATAGTTGGTGGTAGTATAGACATGGTAGCATAATAGTAAAATTCAGTAAGACAGTTATTATTAGTTAAAATTCTGATATTGAAGAAGTTTTGGTTGATAAAGTGGGCAGTTTATCCTGTGCTGAAAAGTCTCCATTCCAATAGAGAGAGTATATATTTTAGTGTTTATTTGATTGATTTGGCCTTTTATTTATTACGTTTCCACAGTTATTTCCTCATACTTTATTAACATTTTGTACATAATACAAGTTCATGTTAAAATTATGACACAAAAAGCCAGACCGAGGGCTTGTTTCATAAACAAACTGAACTTTCTTTTGCCTGCCTACTGTATTTGTTTGGTGGAAACCTGATCATAAAGTAAAGTAAAAAAAAAAAAAAAAAAGTAGTGTGCTATTTTTGTAGTGTAGCTTGCTACATTTATCTGGGGATAGCTTCCATTGTAGTTGAGCTATATTTAATCGAGAGTAACTAGTGTAGCTTACTACATTTTCCAAGTAGCTTGCCCATCACTGGCTAAATGCTGCATGTAGCTAGTTAGCTGAACTGAAGCTATATAGGTAGCCAGGTAGCTAAATGGCTGGCTATACTATAGCTCCAGTTCAGAACAACACTTTTTCACTGGTAGTTTGTGGAAATGAACCAACTTTCCCCTCTTTCACACGGTAAAATTAGTTTGAACAGCCAGGAGCAATATAAAAAAAAAACACAGTGGTCCCGTTGTTTGGTAGGCAACGTTGCATTACCCAACAGAGGTCAGACATAGCTAACAGCTAACATTAGCAGCAGGCACACATAACGTGTAAAAACGCATAACCATGTAAAAAACGAACACAGCACTACTCCGCTGGCGTTTGCAATCGAAATCATAGATACAGAATAATATCCACCATCGACTTTATCATGCACTATATACTCACGTTTTATTGTCGATTAACGATGCAGAGATACAGCACACGCTGATACAACAATGGAGGAAGGTGCAGGTATTCTGGGAGGCAAGGTACAGGTGTAGTGCATTCTGGGAGGCGCCCGCCCAGGAAGCTGGTGTGTGTGCAGGCAGCCTAGACAAGTCTCAACATGTCTCCTAATCATGCATTATATAGTGGCCCCCAATACGCAGGTGCAGAACGGGTACTGATTGATTGATTGATTGATTGATTGATTGATTGATTGAAAACTTTATTAACAGATTGCAGAATGGGTACAATACAGTACAGCTCAATACACACAATTGTTAAGGGGATGCAGACCAGAGAAAGACTTTCGTCTTGTTTACATCAGGGTCCCCCATAACCTTTCAATTCATCAGGACATACATCGTCATCATCATTTATTTATTCGTACATGGAATTACCACAGTCCAACAGTAGTGAGAAGCACAAAAACCTCCTCTAGCCCATTAGACACCATCCCAACCTGTTTTCAGCACTATTGGTCCCAGTCTGCTTTCCATCATAAACTTGTCTTTGGTCTCTGGCCAGGTCCCCGCCTATTTCAAACAGGCAATCGTTCAGCCGCTTTTAAAAAAGCCAAGTCTGGATGCCTCGTTACTAAGTAACTATCGGCCCATCTCCAAATTAACATTTATGTCCAAGATTTTAGAAAAACATTTTGCCAACCAGCTTATATCCATTTTAAATGAACACCACATTTTTTACAAATTCCAGTCGGGTTTTCATAAGCAACACTCCACGGAGACTGCACTTTTAAAAGTATCTAATGATCTAATGATGTCCACCGACTCTGGTAGATGCTCCATTTTAGTGCTACTGGATCTTAGTGTTGCATTTGACACTGTGGATCACAACATTCTGCTAAATAGGCTCAGAGATTGGGTGGGTGTCACAGGGAGTGCACATGAGTGGTTTAAGTCCTATCTCTCGGGTAGATGATTATCAGTCGGAGTAGGCCCCCATGTGTCTGAGTCTGTTACCCTCTCCTGTGGGGTCCCCCAGGGCTCGGTACTTGGTCCGATTTTATTTTCACTGTATTTGCTCCCATTAGGACACATTATTAACGCTTTTAAAGGCATCACCTACCACCTTTATGCGGATGATATCCAGCTGTATTGTTCTTTTAACCCTGATTGCCCTGATGATTTTTAATTCTAATTTTATTGTTTTAAAAGTGTCTGTCGGCCATTAAGGCCTGGTTAGCTAGCAACTTCCTCCAGCTAAATGAAGCCAAAACCGAGGTGCTCATCGTGGCCTCTGATGGCGTTGCATCCAGGGTGGCTGGTTGCCTTGGGTCCCTAGAAAAAATGTGAGCCCCAACCTCAGGAACCTTGGGGTAAACTTTGATCAGGCCATGCACCTCGACACTCACATCAAGTCGGTGACCCGCACCTGTTTTTTCCATCTCAGGAACATTGCGAAGCTCAGGTCGATTGTTTCCCTCTCTGACCTAGAGTTGATTATCCATGCCTTCGTTTCTTCTCGTCTAGACTACTGCAATTTGGTTCTCACCTGCCTCAATAAATCATCCATAGACCGCCTCCAGTTCATCCAAAATACTACTGCAAGACTGCTAACCAGATCAAGCAGAAGGTGTCACATCACTCCAGTTCTAGCCTCCTTGCACTGGCTTCCTATACATTTTAGAATTAATTTGAAGGTCCTGGTGCTCACTTTTAGAGCTTTGCATGGCCAGGCACCAGAATATTTAACAGACCTGCTGTTAAACAGACCATATGTGCCCAGCAGGACCCTGAGGACAGCTGACCAGGATCTGTTGGTCATTCTGCGCACCAGGTTGATCACCAAAGGTGACAGAGCTTTTCAATCTGTAGCGCCTAGACTCTGGAATGCCCTTCCTCGTGGCCTAAGAGCTGCAGCACAAGGGCGGGGCTTCAGGGGGGGCTGTAGGGGCGGTGCTCCCCGGGCCCGGGACGGTCGGGACCCAATGGGGGCCCGTAGCCGAGGCAGCAGGCTCCGCCCCCGAGATATTTGCAGACGGGCCCTGCTGCCTCGCGCCACTGAGTGCACTGACGTTTGTGGTCATATATTATGTATAAAGCATCGTAGCCTATAATATGAGTTGAACTTGTGCTGCTATTTTCACACTCACATTTAACATTAAAACATGAAAAATTGCAAGTGAATCTGTGAGGGTTCGCCTGTCCCTGGGACCTTCTCCTCTCCTCAACAGCTCCCACCCTTGCACCAGAGGCGTCATTTTGGTATGGCACTCGCCATACCTTGGCAAAAAATTTAAAATTATAATTACAATTTTTTTTATGTTGATTTATAATTTGAATGTCAACATTATGAACGAAGCTTCGAACTATTCGGTACAGCCCTAGCATGTTTTGATATTGTCAATTATCTCACTTTTACTAGGTGACTTTTACTACTAACTCAAATATGCCACAAAAAAAAGGAAAATGGACATACAGACGTTTTTTTATCAAGGGGCAGCAGAGACAAGTGATACAGGGACACAGGTAAGGTCTTACAATGGCTTAGTGATTATAACAGTGCAGTTCAGCATTCAGTAACCCATACTTTTTGTGAACATGTTTTTGATACTACATTCTGTTGAACACACACCTCAAAACCGTACCTAAGGAAAATTGGCTCAATTGCAAGAAAAATAATAGACAGTTATGAGGAGGAGGAGGAGGAGGAGGAGGAGGAGGAGGAGGAGGAGGAGGAGGAGGAGGAGGAGGAGGCAGCGGCATCCTACTCTTTCTGTGCTCCAGCATCATCATTATGGTCCTCTCCAACAGTACCTGTCGGACAGACAGGCCGAGATCTGCTCAGAGACATGGATATCTGAGGGAGGGAAGGAGAGGAAGAGTTGAGTATCGTCGGCATAACAATGGTAGGAGAAGCCATGAGACGTGATAATGTTACCCAGTGATTTAGTGTAGAGGGAGAAGAGAAGGTGTCCTAAAACCGAGCCCTGGGGGACACCCGTCCCCAGGGGGCGGGTGGCCGAGAGGGTCCCTCTCCATGACACTTGGTAGGAGCGGTCATTGAGGTATGATGACAGCCATGTCAGCGCAGAGCCAGCCACTCCCATTCCTGCGAGGGCCGCGAGGAGGATCTGGTGGTTGACTGTGTCGAAGGCTGCAGATAGATCTAGGAGAATCAGGACAGAGGAGAGGCCTTTCGCTTTTTCTAAGTGAAGTGCCTCTGTGACCGCAATAAGGTACTTGCATTCCTATAACCTTGAATATTTCCATTGGTACTTTGTTGGTATTACACCTGCAAAGGAAGAGTTTAAAGGGTCATTGCACCTAATAAGGTACTTGCATTCCCTGCACACTTAAAGGTTTGAATTCATATGTTTAAATACTTACCTACTGAACTGAAATGATAAACTGATAGAGTTTACTGAAATGATAAACTGATATAGAGTTTACTGAAATGATAAACTGATATAGAGTTTACTGATCTGCAATTGCAGAAGAAAAGATAACGAGTTACTCACGAAAAAGGGATACATATAATGTCCAACCTTAAACCTAGCTTTTAGCTAGTGATAACCTCAGAGACGTCTGAACCGAACCAAATGTGTTGATCCAATCAACCTAGAACCTGATACCGAACTAACCTTCTTGAGAGAATGGGTCGAACTGAACCGAATGTGTTGATCCAGTCAACCTAGGACTTGATATCGAACTAACCTTCCTGAAAGAAGGAGTGGTTAGTGAAAGAACCTAAAAGGGATACTTCACTTTACCTCACCTACTCGTTGTATGTTGTCGTCATTGTCTTACTAGCGCTGCTGTTTAAACTGAATAAATTACTGGTCACTGTTATAACCTTGTATCTGGTCTATTATTCCTTTTACTGTGTATATCACTCCTCTCCTCATACGAACCTAGAACTGGTCCGTGGCGAACAGCTGTTACTGTTAGTGACACAGGTGGGGCGGCGTGGCTCAGGGGTAGAGCGGGTTGTCCAATGATCGAAGGGTTGGTGGTTCGAATCCCGCTCAAGCCCATGTACATCCCACTGCCGTTGTGTCCTTGGGCAAGACACTTAACCTAATTGCCTCGTATGAATGTGTATGCATGTGAATGAATGTTGGTGGTGGTCGGAGGGGCCGTAGGCGTTGATTATTCGCCACGCTTCCGTGAGTCTGCCTCAGGGCAGCTCTGGCTGCAATTGTAGCTTACCACCAGCGGTATGACTGTGTATGAACGAATAATGGACTCTGTAAGCGCTCTGGGGTCTCTGGGGTGTCACGAAGAGCGCTATATAAATCCAATCCATTATTATTATTATTATAAGTGCTACACATGCACTCAATGAAGAAACCCACTCCCACTGCAAAAGAAAGTTTAACATGCCTGTAAATACTTACTATACACTTACACACTACAGAATGCCTCCCAAACAGCATTGCCAGCCACAACAGACATTTCTAACTTAGTACCTCCCAGGCCTGTATACTAATCAGAGTGTAACATTTGTTCAAATTCTGGCGACCCTGATGCCTCAACGATTTACCAGTCATTTTGGAATTCACGTGCTGCAGTTAGGGAGGTAATTACCAGGGCCCTTACTCTGTGAAGACATGACAGGAAGCAGAGAGGCTCTTCCCTTAAAACTCACCCTATAACCCTCCACGCCACCTCGCCAGACTTGCGACGGCAGCCAGCTGCTTTCCCATATGCTTTCTCCGTCTTTCGGCTGAAAATTACACCCCGGTTAAAATTCCAATTACATCTTGCGTGCCGCTCTGTGTGCACTTAAAAGGCTGCCGTAATTTGAACGAGAGGAGGAGGAGGAGGAGGAGGAGGAGGAGGAGGAGGAGGAGGAGGCATCCTACTCTTTCTGTGCTCCAGCATCATCATTATGGTCCTCTCCAACAGTACCTGTCATTATCACACATTCTCCTCTGTGTCACATCTCCCGCCATCCATTTGAGGCAATTTTGTGCTATTCTATATAAAGGCTACTGTTCTTATTATAATTTTTTCCCGACTGAGTTGTGAAAGGAAAGTACTGCATGTCACAGCAGAGTTTGATCTCCATCTGTTTGCTTGCCATCATTGTAATTGTCATTGCTCATTGTTCAATAGATCTGCATACATGTAGTTGAGAATCTGTGGAGTGAAACAATGATTATATTCTCTTAAAATATAATATATTCTCTCCTCTACCGGTATGTCTCCCTTTCAGTGTCAGTATGGTTTTCAACCTCCTTTGTTTCCCGAGCAGGAGCAGGAGGCGGAGGTGCCCTCGGCCCAGGCACATGTGGCGCGCTGCCGCAGGATGTGGAAGCGGGTCCGGGCGGCGCTGCAGAAGGTTTCGGTTAGTACCCAGCGGCAGGCTAACCGCAAGCGCCGTCCGGCTCCGGTTTTCCGTCCTGGGCAGCGGGTTTGGCTTTTCACCCGTGATCTCCCTCTCCGGGTGGAGTCCAGGAAGCTGGCTCCTCGCTTCATAGGATCCTTTAGAGTGATTCGTCGGGTGAACCCTGTGGCTTACAGGTTGCGGCTTCCGAGTTCGATGAGGGTTCATCCGACTTTCCATGTGTCCCTGTTGAAGCCATTCCTCTCATCGCCCTTGTCCCGGCCTCTGCCCGCGGTTCCTCCGCCTCGGTCGATCGGGGGTCAGCCGGCCTACATGGTGCAGAGGATCCTGGGTTGTAGACGGAGGGGTAGGGGATTTCAGTTTTTGGTGGATTGGGAGGGGTACGGGGTAGAAGAGCGTTCTTGGGTGCCTCAAAGGGATATCTTAGACCCCAGCCTGATCGTTGATTTCCGGCGGCTGCATCCCGAGGCCCCTAGGTGAACGTCGGGTGCCGTTCGTCGGGGGGAGGTACTGTAATGTTCTGGGTTCTCGGGTCTGGTTGACCTGAGATCCCGGCTACCATTCTGTCACCTGTCACTTTACCTCTTTGATTGTATTATTGTTTGTCACCTGGGATTGGCTGTCACTCTGTGGAACGTGTGGAATGTCTGGTATGCTGACCTTTAAATAACTCTTGTCTTCTCTGTTCCTCGTCGGCTCTTCACACTCTCTCAGAACCAGTACGCGGTGGTACCAAGAACAAGTGCTGCTGTTACTTGTACTCTCTTCGATTGTTCTCTATTATTTAGTATTCTTGTTTACCTGGCTGCTCTATAGTGTGTTCCTGAATAAAGAGGATACACATATTGTGAAGAGCAAAACCTACTCTCTGTCTCCTTATTGCCACCACTATTGGAACTCCACTCTCTTACCTGGCACCGTCGTAACACAAATAGAATTCACCATTCAGTCCAAAACTAAAGATGAAACCTTTATGTACAATGTGATCTGCAGAAAAGCTCTGGAAGATAACTATGATAAGCATCTTCTGAGAATCTAAATAAAGCTGTAAATGTCAGCTCGGCTGACAGCGCTCCCCTTCCTGTTCCTGCCTCTGTCTTCATTATATAACAGAAAAGGGTTCCAGCCAATGGATCTATCAGAATAAAGCTTTGCAATCATCACTGTCTGGTACAAACCTTGTGCCTCCAAATTTGGGCATTTAAATTCTTTATAGCATTTTAAATGGACTTACTGGGATCCAAAAAATAACCTGTCTGTTACGTATGGGGGTGAGTAGTAGTGAGTCCAATGGTGGAGGAGACAAGGAGAGACAGAGATAGGTAGCTATTTCTAAGGATGTGTCTTTATTAAAACACAGAGCAGCGATAATCCAGGAAAGACGCCGGGCGTCAACAGAGAGAACAGGCAAAAGTAATATAAGTGCATCACGAGTGGCTCAGCAAACTCTGACCAGCTCCTTCCCACACAAACGGTTTTCTGAAGCCTCGACAACAAACAAGGAAACAGAGAAAGCATAAGTAGTCACCAACCAAACATTCCAATCAATTAGCAGTGACAGCACAGTGACAGCAACAGTGGAGAGTACCAATCAGTGACAACACAGGAATGTGGGCGTGACAACCAAAATGCAAATACCAACCACCAGGTGAAAACATTCCAGACTGACAGCTGGATTCCCGGAAGAGGGAACCCAGAGCGTTACACCTGTCAAAGCTTCAGGGACCTTGGAGTGACGAAATATGTAAAAATTTAATGAATCCAAAACCCTTGAATCATTTGAGACTAATAACTGTCCATCATAACCTCTTATCTATTATGATTTATTGAGGCAAACAGCAATGTCAGGTCAGACTGGTGCATTTAGTTTGTTTCAGTGTGCAGAATCATTCTGTTAATGTGTAAAAAACCCAGAACCGGAAGTGGGAATCACTTTGTTTTGCTCACACTAATGTTGTATTGACAGACTTATCAAGCCGGTGATAAGTTACTATGGAAACTCTGCAGACGTGAAAGTCTGCGTGATATCAAGACACAAGATCTGGAGAACATAGCCAGACTCCGTCCCACACTCACCCTGCCAGATGCAGAAAAACGTGTTCACGCCTTTGTCTCCGCAAGGCTTGACTACTGCAACGCATTGCTCGTTGGGGTCACTAGCAAGAGCATCCAGAAGCTCCAGTACATCCAGAACTGTGCTGCTAGGATCCTGATGAGAGTGCGGAAATATGAACATATCACACCCATATTCCATTCTCTACACTGGCTTCCCGTCTCCTTCAGGATAGAGTACAAGGTCTCTCTCCCTACCCATCAGTGCATCCACAGCAACGCCCCCTCCTATCCTAAAGGAACTCATCGCTCCCCCGACCTCCACCCGCTCCCTCCGCTCTGGAAACTCAAACACACTCAAATCCAAACATAAGACGAACCTCTGCACCATACTGCTCCTAGGCTGTGGAATGCCCTCCCGACCATCTGAGCCACAGTTTGTTGAGGCATTTAAAAGGGGACTAAAAACATTTCTTTTTAACAAGGCATTTGCCTAAATGGACCTGCTGATGCCTTGTGTGTTTAAAAAAATTTGATCTTTTCTTTTTTAGCTGTCTAGAGCTGACTTTGATCTGAATGTTTCTTTCATTTCATTGGTTGTTTTATACAGTTTTATTTTATTATCTTTATCTCCTTTCATGTAGCACTTTGAGATTTGTTACAAATATATAGTGTGTTACAAATAAAATGTATTATTATAAGTGTGATATGGTGGATTATATACATAGTTGGAATATGTTCTCAAGGGGCAATGCTCTGTTCTGTCGCTCATGACCAGTCAGGATTACTTATGTTATGTTAAGATCATATTGTTAAATGCCACTCTTGTTCATGATGGATATTCCTAAGGTGAGAAGGATCTTGAAGTGGGCGATTTCATTTCATGAATGGATAGTTACGTGACTGGATTATTTGGAAGAGAACATAATAAAAAATAATAAATGAAAGCATAAACCTCTGTGTTCATTTTACGTGATGCTGTGAATAATGTAATGTGTTGCTTGTATTGATTTGGGTTTCCTTCTCTGTTAAAAGGCACATTTGAAGAGGACTGAGGAGGTTAAAGTAAGCCGCAAAAAGCCGCAAGGAGCCGTGAGATGCCTTCACTCTACTGCTGATCCTGAGATGTACCTGGACTCAATTCTCCAGTCGATAACAGAACTGGAGCACAGCCATCTTTGTGCAGAGAACAACATTCAGCTGCTGAGCAGACAGCTGTCGGAGCACCTCCAAGAACTTGAATAGTAATACAAAAACACATCCATGGCTTCTATGCTGAACTACTAGTCAACACACTCACTCACTCTCACTCTCTCACATGCACACTTAAGGAGAAAATACAGTCTTTAAATACACAGCAAAGTAGAACTTTTTGAGCAAAGAGACGAACAAAAAAGCTATTTCTTTTAGTTATTTTGTTTGCACCAGTTCAGATCTCCCCCTGTCTGCAATTGGTCCAAATACTGTATCACACACGGGTGGTTGCGCTATCGGCTGTGAACTGCCCTCCCCTGCTTGTCCCTCCACTGACTGAGGTAGCAGACCTCCTGTGGTGGCATCACAAGCCGGCCCCCTCGATCCCCCACATCTGCCCATTCCCATATTTCACAATTATACGATTCATTTCAGAGAGGAGTTTGGCCCTGGTTTGGTCAGATACCCCGGAGCCAAGAAATCTGATTGGACTTTTATTGTTTTGCCTGCAATTATAGCAGAGATGCAGTTGGCTGGTAGCAGCAGCGCTCATAGCCAAGGTCTGCTCCTGGACCTTGATGCAGAGAGGAAAACAGCGCTAGGGGGACTTGTTATCACACCCATGCATGCAAGCAAATTAATCGTCTGCATTCAAAACCACAAGGCTCCAATTAATTTACAGTAGCAGCGTGTTGGAAACTTATTATAGGTAAAAACATAGTGATATGGGACAGACACAACGGTAACAGGCATGGAAAACACACAGATAATGAGGCGGCTTCACCCAAACCACGCTCACAGGGGAAGTGTGGTGTTGGGAAGGCGGCACGGTGGTGTAGTGGTTAACACTGTCGCCTCACAGCTAGAAGGTCCTGGGTTCAATTCCCGCTTGGGGACCAGGTTGCCGTGTTGCCAGTTACCTCTCCCTGTGCTCGCAAGGGTTTCCCCTCCCAATAAAATAAACCCAATGGAAAAACATGCACAACAGATCGCTAACGCTGTCGCGTCCCTGACGAAGACGGACAGGAGCACTTGGATTGGTCCCCGGGCGCGGCACACGCTGCAGCCCTTGTCTGCTCCCGGGTGCCTTTGGGGGGGAAGGACAACGGGATGGGAAGTGCAGAGAACATTTCATCAGCGACTCAGTGCATGTGTGTGTGTGTGTTCCTGTGGGTCGCCCATTGCATGTGTGTGTGTTAAGATTTCAAGATTCAAGAGGTTTATTTGTCACATACAGTACATACCGGGGCATACAGTGAAATACATGACAAAGAAAGACCTCTTCTTCTTCAAGTGTTATAAGCCAAGTGCCATTGAAGAACAAAGAACATCTCCTCCCACAACAGGTTTATCCCAAAATGAGCCAAGTTTGGTGGCTTTATCTTTGTCACATCTAACGTTACCAAAATAGACAAGCATACAATGAAAATAGTTGTATTGTCTATTATGGACTTCCTTGCTAAATACATGAAAACCACCTCAAGATCCTCACTCTGTTTTGGTCAAAGAGGGCTCCAGAAAGCAGCTACCTAATAAAGATGGCTCCAGATAGCAGCTACCTAATAAAGAGGATTCCAGATAGCAGCTACCTAACAAAGAGGGCTCCAGATAGCAGCTACCTAACAAAGAAGGCTCCAGATAGCAGCTACCTAACAAAGAGGGCTCCAGATAGCAGCTACTTAACTAAGAGGGCTCCAGATAGCAGCTACCTATAGGGCTCCAGATAGCAGCTACCTAACAAAGAGGGACAAGATGGTAAGCACATTTCCAATAATGTTGGCATGTTCCTTTAATATTTAGGTATTTTACACACCTCCAGTGGAGTGAATCACAATTAATTCTTAAATACGAGAGACGGAGAGCCTGGGTGTTCAAACAGCTGCATAATTAGTAGGGGTTTACATCTGGCTTGTGATTTCTTCGTTACATTCTTGCATTCTTACATACACAATAAAACGCCAACTGAGCTACAGGACGAGCTCTTTAATCTTTAAATGGAGTGAAAATGTGAACTTTTATTGCGTTTTGATCATTATGTAATTTCTTCCTTGTGAAAAATTCCTTTTGGGGGGGGGGGGGGATAAGAGGTTTGCACGGGACAGCGACGCAAAGGAAAACATCAGATGAATAACACAGAGGTAGTGATGCAAAGGAAACGATCCAAAAAGTTTAAAGCACCACTATGTTACTTTAGCTGCTACTTGGCTTTAATCACGTCTGCCGCTACAGTATGAGGCTTTTGTGCTCGTTTCTTTAGCCCTTTAGGCCGTACCAGACTAATTAGGTAGTCGTGCTAATGACCTCAGCAAGAGCTCCAGTGAAGTGAGGAGACATGACATCTAGGGCTGTGTCTTAAGCACAGTAAATTAATTACACTGTGTGTATGTTTTTCATGTTTCCACAAGGCTTTTAAAACAGAATCTCCTCAGTGGATTCTCTCGTTCATCTCTGCTCCCATCTGACTCAAAGGAGGAAGTGTTAGGAATGTGCAGTCATACAGTAGTTACACAATAGTAATAACTGCGTCTGTGTCTGCGCGCGCGTGCACGTGTGTGTGTGTGTGTGCGTGAACATGATTGCACGTTTGAAACAAACTGCAATTATGGCGGTTCATTACATGCCTCTTGCTGCTCAGTTGCCTCCTCACTGTAATTGCCAGTGCAAAACTGAATCTAACAGAATCTACGCCTTGCATCTGGTTTTCATATTATATATATATTTACCACACAATATAGGCAAGACCATGGGGCAGGAATAAAGAGGCCACAAAAGGGTCTCTGTCCCTCTCTCTCTCTCTCTCTCTCTCTCTCTCTCTCTCTCTCTCTCTCTCTCTCTCTCT